>NC_090021.1:155529569-155652069 GCF_037176765.1 Anolis sagrei
TCACTTCAATGCTGGTGGTCTTTCCTTCTTCCAGCACGCTGACGTTTGTCTGCCTGTCTTCCCAAGAGATTTGCAGGATTTTCCGGAGGCAGCGCTGATGGAATCGTTGCAGGGGTTGCATGTGGCGTCTGTAGACAGTCCACGTCTCACAGGCATATAGCAGGGTTGGGAGGACAAAAGCTCTATTATTGCTAGTTACTAAACTGGGGTCCTTATTCTGCCTTGCAAATTTTTTCTCAGAGACACTCTAGAAACCAATTTAGAAAATACTAGTTTGTAACTATATATCTAGTAAAGGTAAAGGTTTTCCCCTGACATTAAGTCCAGTCATGTCCGTCTCTGGGGTTGGTGCTCAAGCCAAAGAGCCAGCATTGTCTGTAGACACCTCCAAGGTCATGTGGCCAGCATGACTGCATGGATCACCATTACCTTCCCACCGGAGTGGTACCTATTGATTATTGTCTTTATTGTGTAATTTTCCATAATAATAAATATAACATACAATATAGATGGAGAGGAGGGGAGGGGGGAGGGGGGTTACTTTAGCATTGTGACTGAGAGTGTGGTTGGGGAGTAAGGGGGGGAGGAAGTGTGATGGTAATATACGTATGTTGAGTTCCATACATTGGTTGACTTCCAGTATAGTCCACAGGGATTAAAAAAAATTGAGTACTTGCTTTTTGTCTCCTTGTTAAGTTCTAAGTCACCTTCACTTTTATTCTATCTGGATATTTTTCCTTTCTCTTAAGTACTTTTTCATGCCAGTCAATCATTCTTTTCTTACTCTTATCATAGACCATGTTCGCCAATGTATCCATGTCCATATAATCTCTCATTTTGAGCAACCAAAATTCCAGTGAGGGGAGTTCTTTAGTTTTCCAATTTCTAGCTAGGACTGTTCTTGCAGTTGCTGACAGGTGATATAATAACCTATCATTATTCAAAGTCTAATAAGTGTAATAAGTAATATTCGGGTTTCAACTCAAATTTAATCTGCAATATACTTTGTACTTGTGAATGTATCTCCTTCCAGAAGTTCTTAACTCTTTTGCACTGCCACCAAACATGATAATAGGAGCCTAGATGGTCTCCACATTTCCAACAGCTGTTTTTTATGCCTTTATAAAAGGGGTTAAGTGCCAGCGGAAAAATATCTTTTGCCAATTCTCAGTTATATTTGCCAATTTGGAATACTTAATTTTTTCCTCCATATGTCTTCTCATTCTTTGAGCAAGATAGTGTGACCAAGGTCCGCTGCCCATTTTATCATGTCTTTTATTAGTTCAGTTTCCGTATCCCACTCAAGCAGCTTTTGATATAACAACTTTATTACTCACATTTGCATATTTTCAAACTGCTAGGTTGGCAGAAGCTGGGGCTAGCAGCGGAAGCTTATGCCGCTCCCGGATTTGAACCTGCAACCTTTCGGTCAACAAGTTTAGCAGCTCAGTGCTTTAACCCACTGCACCACCGGGGGCTCCTAACTATACATCTACCTTGGATTAATTAAATTGGAGTGACTTGTGATAAACAATTGCAGTTGTGGAAGCCTGATGTATAGGAAATGCAACAGGCATTCGTTTGCTTAAATATATTGGGGGATCGTAATTTTAGGAAGGAAGTACTTGACTTTGGTTATTGTACTTTTCATGATGAAGGTTTCCTATTATGCATTAGAGCAAGTTAATTGTTTATCGCTAGAAAACAAAAGGAACTGCATCAGGAAATCACATCAAACAAATCATGTGCAAGAACATTGCTATGCAATGAAGAAAAGAAATCTATAAAACCAGTAGCAAGGAAGCAGCATGCTACACTTTAGTGCCCTGGTGATTTTTATGTAATGGGAAAAACCACATCAGAAGCTGCATTTTTAAACTGAACTAATATTCCTTTGCTTAAGAAAACTCTATGAAAAATTATTGGGATTGAAAGGACAGGTGACTTGAAGGACCACACGCATGAGAACACTCACACACAGATAATGGACAGAAAGGATATAGGGAAGACCTCTGTTATTTCTCTGCTCTAAGTAGTGGTGTTGTGTACCAACTTCCCTCATTGTAAGGTTCAAAAGGCAAATTGCAAGTGCAAATAGACATGGGAACAACCAACAGGCAGTTTCCGAGTTACAAATATCCAACTTATAAACAACTCATAGTTACAAATGGGGGTGAGGCAACAAGAAGTGAGATAAATATATCCCCCCTCTCCTAAGGGAAATTCTCTCCTGTAAGAGATGTCATGGGAAAACTGTGTCTTCACTGAAGCTTTCTTGCAAATCTTTCCCCCCACAATGAACATTTTAAAAAAATCAGAGGGACAGAAAGTGAGGTGAAATCTTCTGAACAGGGGCACAAATAGCAAAACAATCACTGAAGGGGTTTAATCTTAATATTAAGAAATGGGGCTACAAAGTGGAATCCATGACATGCGAGTGTGGAGAAGAGCAAACCACCGACCACCTGCTGCGATGCAACCTGAGCCCTGCCACATGCACAATGGAGGACCTCCTTGCGGCAACACCAGAGGCACTCCAAGTGGCCAGATACTGGTCAAAGGACATTTAATAGAATACCAAGCTTGCAAACTTTGTGTTTTGTCTGTTGGATTGCTTGTTTGTTAAAAATGTAATACAACTATCTGGTTGCCCCTGACACGATAAATAAAATAATAAATACCTACACCAGGATTGTGTCACAGCTGGCCGAGTGTCAGCTGCATTAAGATCACTCTGACTGAAAGGTCATGAGTTTGAAGCCAGCCCGTGTTGGAGTGGGTTTCCAACCAATTGTGTGTCGCCTGTTGTCGACTTTTGCAACCCAAAATACAGTTGCATCTGTCAAGTAAGAAAATTAGGTACCACCTTAAAAGTGTGGGGAGGCTAAATTAACTGATTTATGAGGCCATAAAGAAGACTCCAGCAAAGCATTCCAGCGGGGAAGCATGCGGGGAATGCGGAAGTGCTTCATCAGTGTTGCAGATGGACGATGACAGCGACAGCTCCCTGGTGGCCAGAAAAAGTTAAATAGCCTCTGTGTATGTCTGTATATGTTTGCATGTCAAAAATTGGCATTGAATGTTTGCCATATATGTGCACACTGTAATCTGCCCTGAGTCCCCTGCGGAGTGAGAAGGGCGGAATATAAATACTGTAAATAATAAATAAATAAATAAATAAATAAATAAATAATATTGTGGATTATCTGCCTTGATATTATATGTTATATGGCTGTGTGGAAGGGCCCCTTGTTTCAACCGTATCCAAGAAAAAGTGGACATTTCTTTCTTTCCACACACTATCAGCAAATTGATCATCTTCTACAATATTTCACAAGGATCCTGATATTAATCAAAGCTTGCAACATTTTTGAGATCTTAGAATTGTTACACACTGAATAAAAGAGTTTCCTCTGTGTTGGGTTATAGTAGTATTGCAGCTTTAGATAAAGAAGTCTCAACATTCCCGATTGTAGATTATTACGATTGTCATCAGATCCATACATACATATTCACGAAAAGTGTTAGAAGCTGCGCATTTATATTCATTTTAGTTTGACTTGACTTGAATCATAAAAGGAATGTGAAGACTTAGAGAGCCTGTTGCTGAAATGAAGTTGGTTTTCCCCCCCTCCCTGAAACTTGGGTTCATGACAGCTTTTTGTTGAGTAGGACATTAGCCTTTTGTAATTTATTGCTTTTAGATTAAATCTGGGGAAACTCAATATTGCAGTTGAATGATTAGAGCAATACCCCTTGGAGTAATAAATTTTCTTTGGTGCTATGCATCTCCCGATCTTGTTTTCCTTCTAATTACATTTACATAAATGATATTCTGTAAAATTAAATTAACATTCCAACTGTTACACAGGCAACAAGAGACAAAAATAACTTATAAACCTTCGACTCTTAAGGAAATGTTGAAGTCTTTTCATGAGCCGAAGCCCAGCTATCTCTGAAGTGACAACTACACAACTGCACATTGTGCTTAGCTAATAACCAAACCCTTTTCTTCTGATGCCGGGACCCTGTTGTTTAATAAGGCTTCCAGAAACCCTTGATAACTGACCCAAGCAGAGACTTTCATTACTCTCTGTGTGGGTTATGATAAATTTGTCTTTGGTTTTGCCCTGTGTCTCTTTTCTATGCTCTGGTCATTTGCCTCTTTCAAAGTTTACTTTTATAGTGCTTCACATGGTTCTGTCTCTTCATCTGCCTTTGATGTAATGCAGGGAAACTACGTAGGTCAATTTTAATATACGCCAACCTAAAATATATGTTGAAGGCAGGTTTTAGGGCCAAAATTATGGGCTTGATCTGACCCATGGATAGGTTCAGGGTCATTCTGTGGGGAGGGGAAAACACCAGTGTCGCCTGTGGGGGCAAGCTACCTCTGGCTGCCACCAGCATTTGCCCAGCCATGCCTTCAAAAGTCCAGAAGTGGCACCAATGTGTCCAATTCTGGGCACTGTGCAGGTACAGCTGTACCAGGAGCTCCAATTTTGTTTGCTTTGCATTGAATGTTTGTTGTAGTCCTAAGTTTCAGGGACTCTGCAGATAGGTGGCTTCTTTTGGCTGCAATCATAGGGCAAGCCACCTGTCAATTATCGTTAGGTTCCCTGGTCCCGCCCCCTTTTGAGTTTTGGAGGGAATAGGAGCCATTTTGGGTTCAGTCCACACAGAGAAGCCTTTCATGCAGGACTTAATACCAAAAGGTCCTGTAGAAAGCTTCGTCTTCTACAGCTTGGCCGGGGAGATATACAGCCCACAGCTTGGCCGGGGTTATACAGCCCTTCAGCTTCCCCTGGAAGTCTACAAAGCTCTGCTTGGTAAGGGTCACTCGTGGAAGCCAGAAGCAGTTGGTACCTGGTGCAAGGGCTCCACGCCAACAGAGGCAAAGACAGACTGCCCAGATTAGAAGTTAACGATTTCCCCATTAGTTACATTTATGAAGATAGTGCCTGTTCCCTGTGGACAAGATTGAGAGAAAGCCAATAGACTATTAAGAAAGCCTTAAAGTACCTGTTTGTTTTCATTAATAAAGAACTTTGTTGAACCTTTAAGCAATCTAAAGACTCTGTTTCAAGGAAATCCGAGGGCCTTTAATCTGAGGCAGCCACGGCGTCCCGTTGGGCACATAGTTATGTCCTGTTTACAGTTTTATGCGCAGGCCCAGCGTGCGACAACACAGGCACCACAATTAAAGAGAGATATTGAGAAGCTGGAATGTGTCCAGAGGAGGGTGACTAAAATGTTCAAGGGTCTGGAGAACAAGCCCGATGAGGAGCGGCTTAAAGAGCTGGGCATGTTTAGCCTGAAGAATAGATGGCTGAGAGGAGACATGATAGCTATGTATAAATATGTGAGAGGAAGTCACAGGGAGGAGGGAGCAAGCTTGTTTTCTGCTTCCCTGGAGACTAAGATGCGGAACAATGGCTTCAAACTACAAGAAAGGAGATTCCATCTGAACATAAGGAAGAACTTCCTGACTGTGAGAGCCGTTCAGCAGTGGAATTCTCTGCCCCAGAGTGTGGTGGAGGCTCCTTCTTTGGAGGCTTTTAAACAGGCTGGATGGCCATCTGTTGGAGGTGCTTTGAATGCAATTTTCCTGCTTCTTGGAAGGGGGTTGGACTGGATGGCCCATGAGGTCTCTTCCAACTCTATGATTCTATGATTCTAAAGCAGAGAGAGTAGAAGGGTTGGTGCTTTTAGATTCTAACAGAAAAGCTTCGCTCTTGCAATTTTCCACTTTACTCAGATTCTAGATAAGAGATTAATCTAACTTCTTGGAGGCACATTTATTATCTCATCCCCTAGTACAGGGGTCCTCAAACTAAGGCCTGAGGGCCGAATACGGCCCTCGGCTCAGGGTCAACCAAAGACTGAAACTACTTGAAAGCACACAACAACAATCCTATCTCATCAGCCAAAAGCAGGCCCACACTTCCCATTGAAATACTAATAAGTTTATATTTGTTAAAATTGTTGTTCTTTTTAATTATTGTATTGTTTTAAAGTGTTTTTGCACTACAGATAAGATATGTGCAGTGTGCACAGGAATTCATTCGTGCTTTTTTCCAATTATAATCCAGCCCTCCAACAGCTTTATTTATTTATTTATTTATTTATTTATTTATTTTGGTGTTTTCACAAAGCCTTTTATTGGTTTTCAGACCCACCTCAATTCTGTAATTTGGGTTTACACAAATGAATAAGGAGGTAAACTGGCCAATACTTGTTTCCATTTCTCCAACGGATGTCTCAATAACCACTGGGGGCCTCCATGTCACAGATGTCTCCACTTCTTGGCTGCTTTCTCCTTCCCATCACAAAGTAGAAGACCTTCTCCAGATAGGTATACAAGAACATCTCTCTGGGGTCGAGCTTCTCCCGGATGGAGCAGAATTTCTGGAAACTGGGGTACATCTGCTCAAAGTCTCTCCGGACACATGTGTGGGCCTTTGCCCAGTGTGGCCTGCCTCCAACCTTCTTCATGATGCCCTCATAGGCCAGCCAGTAGTCGAGGCGAGGCACATCTTTCCCATAGGACCTGTACATGGTGATCACTGATCAGCCCTCCAACAGTTTGAGGGACTGTGACCTGGCCCTCTGTTTAAAAAGTTTGAGGACCCCAGCCCTAGTGCAAAAGGGGATGACATGGAGACAAATCTTAAGTAATGTCATGGACCGTGGACTTCTTTCCCTTCAAAGAAACTGTTCTCTAAGTTTGGTGGGGGGACCTCAAAAGTTTCTAGAAATTGGAAAAAGATTGTATTGTCGAAGGCTTTCATGGCCGGAATCACTGGGTTGTTGTAGGTTTTTCCGGGCTATATGGCCATGCCTCTAGAACATGGCCATATAGCCCGGAAAAACCTACAACAACCCTGGAAAAAGATTATTCAGGAGACCCCAACATAATTATTTTGGTCACAGCTATACCTAATTTTTGCTTGATTTCTGTTTCAATTTTTCCTTATTTTCAATGCAATTAGTACTGTAATTTTCACTGGAAGGGAAAATTTGTCTTTAAGCAATCCCACATAATATTTTTCTGTTACTGAAACATACACAGTCCAGACCTGGGAAATGTTATTTTTGTACTACAGTCGAGAATTTCACTGGAAAACTGCCGTATTTGGGGATTGTGGGAGTTGTAATTCAAAACTGACGTTTCCCAGGTTCTGGGGATAGCCCCACAAACCAGCACCGATTCTAAGCATCTGGGTAGGCTTGTTAAACATTTTGAGAAGGCTGATAAAAACTTTTCCTACTTATCTGCTCGGCTGTTTTTCACCCTTATATAACCGATCTTGGCTGTATTTTAGCATTAAATATAGTAATTTTCAGCAACAGATGTTGGTGATCTCATCCAAGACCAAATGCCTTTTTAGACATTGTTTAGTTGTGCAACAAGAGGCCCAAATTGTTGGCTTCAGATAAGTGAAAGTACAATCTGTTTTTACTGGAGATACTGAGCCTGTTATCTATAAACATTCCCATTTTGAAAATGGGATCAAAAGCTGTAAAGGGACATTATTGTGTTAGGGAATGTGGTCTCCCCTCAAAGAAAAAAAATGACTGCAAGTATGTAGAAAACTGGCAGTATCTGATTTCAACAGCAGTAGCCTAGATTTGCTTAAAAAGCACTATTAATGGTAAGGGCTCCACAGACAGGATGCAAATAGACTGTTTGAGACAGACATGTATGGTGAAAACATCTGCAAAGACATGACAAGGAACATTCTCCAAAGAATCAAGTCAGGCAGCATCTTCCCTTCTCTTGACTAAAGGAATGGCTGACAGCTGCTAAAGGGCATTCCAGTCAAAAATCAATGCTAGTAGAACTGGTGTTGGGTTGGGAAGCTGAAATATTAGGCCAGGACGTCTGCGAGGAAGCCTAGCTATTTATCTGAGAAAGGGCACAGCATCTGTATCCTCTACTATAAGAATAATAGTCTAAGAATTCACATATTTTGATCCCTAAGAGATAGAATTAGCAAGTTAGTCTGACAGTGAAGGAGGTTGGGGTCATGCTGTTTCACTTCTGTATTGACAACCTTATCTCATAGTTATAGAGACGGATAAGCAGGTATTCTTCTTATACATTCAACTAACCATCCCCCGCCACGCATTGCTGTGGCCCACATGGGAGTCCTGTATGCCATGTTTGGTTCAATTCCATCATTGGTGGAGTTCAGAATGGTTTCTGATTGTGGGTGGACTATAAATCCCAGTAACTACAACCCCCAAATGTCAATGTCTATTTTCCCCAAACTCCATCTGTGTTCATATTTGGGCATATGGAATATTTGTGCCATGTTTGGTCCAGATCTATCATTGTTTGAGCCCACAGTGTCCTCTGGATATGGGTGAACTACAACTCCCTAACTCAAGGTCAATGTCCACCAAACCCTTCTAGTGTTTTCTGTTGGTCATGGGAGTCATGTATGCCAAGTTTGGTTCAATTCCATCATTGGTGGAATTCAGAATGCTCTTTGATTGTAGGTGAACTATAACTCCCAGCAACTACAACTCCCAAGTGTCAAGATTATTTTCCCCAAACTCCACCAGTGTTCACTTTTGGACATACTGAGTATTTGTGCCAGGTTTGATCCAGATCCATCATTGTTTGAATCCACAGTGATCTCTGGATGTAGGTAAACTACAACTCCAAAACCAAAGGACACTGCCCACCAAATCCTTCCAGCATTTTCTGATGGTCATGGGAGAACTGTGTGCCAAGTTTGGTTCAATTTCATCATTGGTGGGGTTCAGAATGCTCTTTGATTGTAGGTGAGCTATAAATCCCAGCAACTACAACTCCCAAATGACAAAATCAATTTTTTTGAGTGAAGGACATACATTGGGTTGTTAGGTGTCTTGTGTCCAAATTTGGTATCAATTCATCCAGTGATTTTTGAGTTCTGTTAATCCCACAAATGAACATTACATTTTTATTTATATAGATGGATGCAAACCATTTCTGATAGAGGACTAGTAATTTCCATAGGGGAACTGGACGGTTCAGCATGTGTGTTTCTCCTTTAAGAAGATAGAATAGGACAAAACTTTACTTGCTCCTATACATGGCTATTCAGAAATGAATCCTCTACTGGATTCGAATTCTACTATTCTAAGATTTTTATTATCTGTAGCGATCTCTGTTGAAAAGAGTAGTCCATGGTAGTTACATCCTGTATAGACTACTACAATGCACTCTATGTGGGGTTGCCTTTGAAGACTGTCTGTAAGCTTCAAATGGTCCAACGAATGGCAGCCAGATTGCTAACAGGAGTGGCGCTCAGGGAGTGTACAACTCCTCTGTTACGCCAGCTCCATTGGCTGCTAGTTTGCTACCGGGCACAATTCAAAGTGCTGGTTCTAACCTATAAAGCCCTAAATGGTTCTGGCCCAACTTACATGTCCGAATGCATCTCCCCTTATGAACTATCTAGGACCTTAAGGTCATCTGGGGAGACCCTGCTCTCATTACCGCCTTTGTCACAAGTATGTTTGGCAGAGACGAGAGACAGAGCCGTCTCAGCGGAGGCCCCTCGGCTGTGGAACACAATCCCTATAGATATTAGATTGGCTACCTCCCTTTTAACATTCCAAAAAAAAGTGAAAATGTGGCTTTTTAAACAAGCATTTCCAAATGGAGAGTAACTGACATAGGAAAATGGAACAACGACAATGAGAACGGACAACATTTGTAACAAGGAGTCACTATGAATTTATATTTTATTGATATGTTTATTTTTTACTATATGTAATGTATTTAAATTGTATTTATAATATTGTAAGCATTGAATTTTACCCTGTTAACCATCTTGAGTCGCCTACGGGCTGAGAAAGGCAGTATACAAATACAGAAAATAAATAAATAAATAGATAGATAGATAGATAGATAGATAGATAGATAGATAGATAAATCTCTCAAAAGTAATACAAGCAAATATCTTATTGGGCAATGGGACTTCCTTTTCTTTCTCTGCCAGCTCCTCAGATCCTCTCTAAAGCATCTTCCAAGAGAGATAAATACTGTTGTATTGGATGTCTTCAAACATCTTTTTAAACAAATCCAAATAATTAAGGAAGATTTGAACTATGTCTTCAAACATCTTTTTAAACAAATCCAAATAATTAAGGAAGATTTTGCCAATAAAAAAAGAGTGGCAGAGAGGAAATCTCCAAGGGACGGACAATACGAATCAAAATATACAGTCAGAATCAAAATATACAGTTGTCCCTCTGTATTTGAGGTTTGACTTTTGTGAATTTGATTTAAAACTTTCTAGTAACCTTTAAGTTCTTCAGTATGACTCTGTGGTTAGCGCCATCTAGTCATGAACTTACTAGATTACTAGAATATTCCCTCTAGAACTCTTCTAGGAATCTCTAGGTCCTCTGAAGCAATTCTATGGTCAGCTTCCAGAAGAAGTTGATAACAAAGTCATGATAGATGTCACAAGAAATTCAATGTGCAGATTTGACAAATATGAATTTAATATGATGTGTGGGAATGAATGGAAGGATGGGTGGAAGTATTTTGGAAACACCAGTATAATATTAAGGCCTGCATTGACTAACTACCTGCTTGCTGCTTTGTGATTAAAATCTGTTAATGAGATCTGAAGAGTAAACCCTGATAAGAACTGGGGTAGTGATAACATAAATGTTTGCAACATTCCTTATGTTAAGAAGGAAGTCAACATAAGATCAACACCAATCAAGAAGATCAATATCTGGCCAGGAAACCGAGATGGAGACAGGATGGAATACGTCTATCATTAATTTACAACTTTGGGATTACATCAACAGAATATTCCTATAAAAGATTCAGTCCAATAATGCTGAAATTGTGACCAACCTGAGGAGTCTGGTTCACCTGCCATGCTCTTCTCCATGGGAAGGAGAGAGATGGTGTATTCGGAGAGTATCAGATATGCTTTGGGAAAGCATGATTCTGTACACTTTGGGGATTCTTTCTCAAAAGAAGAGGAAGAAGTGCGCTTTTGGCGTTTTAGATTTTGTGCAGGGTGTCAGGTTCTGCTGTATGGAGAACAGAGATCTGGTCCTTGGCATTGTTCTTAGGGAAAGACGTTTTGGTATCTTGGCATTTTGAAGTTTTGGCGTTATGGAAGTTTTGGAACTATGCATTGGCAGGCTGCAGGGAAACAGGGTTTGGCTTAACATGTGCTTCTCCAAGGAGGGAGAAAAGGATATGGTAATATTTGAATGCCTGAGGATGAATGCATGTACATGTGGTGTGAATGTTGAGTGAAAATGTAATTCCCCTTTGTTTGTTTGTTAACCAATGTAATTGCAAATCCAATGTAGTTTCATAGAATCTGTATGTTTGTATGTCCAATGTCATTCTTTGTCTAAATGTTTTCCTGTAATCTGATATACCTTCTCACACTGGAAATGGCAATAAAAAGAACCTATGCTTCAAAGTTATTGAAAAGTCATTCATGACATAGAAGCCATACTCTTTCTGATGAAGTCCCTAATAACATTTTGGTTACAGAATTGCCCTGAAATGGTAGAGGTGAAATATCACATGGTTTTGAGCATTGACTCATGTTGTGTTTTCTGCTATTGAATTATAACCTTCTGCTATGTTTTAAAATAGTAAAGAGTAGAGACATCACACTGGCAACAAAGATCCGCCTAGTCAAAGCCATAGTATTCCCTGTAGTAACCTATGGATGTGAGAGCTGGACCTTAGGGAAGGCTGAGCGAAGGAAGATAGATGCTTTTTAACTGTGGTGTTGGAGGAAAGTGCTGAGAGTGCCTTGGACTGCGATAAGATCCAACCAGTCCATCCTCCAGGAAATAAAGCCCGACTGCTCATTGGAGGGAAGGATACTAGAGACAAAGTTGAAGTACTTTGGCCACATCATGAGGAGACAGCAAAGCCTAGAGAAGACAATTATGCTGGGGAAAGTGGAAGGCAAAAGGAAGAGGGGCCGAACACAGAGAGTGCTCACTAATGCTTCCTCTTCATCTTGGAAAGAAGTGACGAGCGGAGTGCCGCAGAGTTCCGTCCTGGGCCCGGTCCTGTTCAACATCTTTATTAATGACTTAGATGAAGGGCTAGAAGGCATGATCATCAAGTTTGCAGACGACACCAAATTGGGAGGGATAGCCAATAGTCCAGAGGACAGGAGCAGAATTCAAAACGATCTTGACAGATTAGAGAGATGGGCCAAAACTAACAAAATGAAGTTCAACAGTGACAAATGCAAGATACTCCACTTTGGCAGAAAAAATGAAATGCAAAGATACAGAATGGGGGACGCCTGGCTCGAGAGCAGTACGTGTGAAAAAGATCTTGGAGTCCTCGTGGACAACAAGTTAAACATGAGCCAACAATGTGATGTGGCAGCAAAAAAAGCCAATGGGATTTTGGCCTGCATCAATAGGAGCATAGTGTCTAGATCTAAGGAAGTAATGCTACCCCTCTATTCTGCTTTGGTTAGACCACATCTGGAATATTGTGTCCAATTCTGGGCACCACAATTCAAGAGAGATATTGACAAGCTGGAATGTGTCCAGAGGAGGGCGACTAAAATGATCAAGGGTCTGGAGAACAAGCCCTATGAGGAGCGGCTTAGGGAATTGGGCATGTTTAGCCTGAAGAAGAGAAGGCTGAGAGGAGATATGATAGCCATGTATAAATATGTGAGAGGAAGCCACAGGGAGGAGGGAGCAACCTTGTTTTCTGCTTCCTTGGAGACTAGGATGTGGAACAATGGCTTCAAACTACAAGAGAGGAGATTCCATCTGAACATTAGGAAGAACTTCCTGACTGTGAGAGCCATTCAGCAGTGGAACTCTCTGCCCCGGAGTGTGGTGGAGGCTCCTTCTTTGGAAGCTTTTAAGCAGAGGCTGGATGGCCATTTGTCAGGGGTGATTTGAATGCAATATTCCTGCTTCTTGGCAGGGGGTTGGACTGGATGGCCCATGAGATCTCTTCCAACTCTTTGATTCTATGATTCTATGATTCTATGACCAAGGGCAAGATGGATGGATGGCATCATTGAAGTGACTGGAATGACCTTGAAGGAGCTGGGGGTGGTGACGGCCGACAGGGAGCTCTGGCGTGGGCGACTGAACGAATGAACAACAACATGTTTTAAAAAGTAAAGTAGAAGTAACTATTTCAGTTACTCTTTTAAAACAAGAAAGCAAATAACTTTTTAAAGAAATGAACTTTTGGATCCTTGGAACAATAAAAGTAATTAATTACCTTTACAAATAATGCCCTCCATGCTCTGAGAGGTAAAGTCTCAAAAGAAATATACTGCATGCTTCTTCAGAATATGTAGATTGGTTTTAAACATTCAGAAAATCATTCTGAGGAACCTGAATGTGCTGCTGCCTCCTTACTCAGAAGAAACAAGGTCTAATAAATGCTTATGTGGCAAGCTCTTACTACCTTCTTAACTAGAGTGCATATTATCAATCTGTCTTTTGGCTTGAAGAACAGTATTTATTGTGATTTGCTGTAATAATCATGATTAATAGTGCCTTTTCTTTAAATTGTTTTGCTTTCCATTATGCAAACTCAGCTTTTCTTCAGGAGAGCTGTGATACTGGCTTTAATTAAATTTGGGGAAGGAGAGCCTGACTAATTTTAATATTATTAGTAAGGAGTCTCATCTATCCTTGTAGCATAAAATTTGAAAACTGGAGAAATAACATTACACCACTCTCCATGCCAATATGCAAGTGGAAATGTAAATTCTAATTGAGTGAATATAATCTGCTTTCAGAGCACACCGTGATTACTAACTTGGTGTTGAGATGTTTTCTTATTTCATGTACAAATCACAAAGCCTTGTTCCTTCTGTTGATTGAGTTAATTAATTCTATAACACCACAAAACAAACAAACCAAAAATCAAGGGAGAGAGAACTGATGGAGCTAAACCAAATATACCTATATTGAGAGAAATTCCTGACTACCACCACTGTAAAATGATATTGTATTAAGACTTTATTGCACAAGGCTGGCAAATCAGCATTGCACATTTGGTGATAGACAGGCCTGTAGCGTGGGGGTGGTTTTAGGGGTTCAACCCCCCCCCCCGAAATGTTTCAGATTTTTAAAAAACCTGGTTTACTCATGAATTTTAACTGGTTAACCAAATCCTCATGCTAAGTCTATGAAATTAAGAGTCCCTCCAGAACTGCAAGCACTATCTCAAGCAAATATTGACAATTTATTCACACTGTCATTACTTGCAGCAATAGCTGATGTAGTGAAGCAACCAAGTTGGGGGTGTGTGTGTTGAATGCTCTCATTAAGGAGGCCAGACTTGGTGGAGGTGGTTGACAGGGGCGGAGCTGCAGGCTACTGAAGGCTGTTAGAACGTATCCAAGTTAGAGACGCCAAAGGAGCGGAGCTAACTGCCGCTCGGCCCCCTGCTGTGCTCTTTCCTTCAGCGTGAGCTAGGAGGCAGGTTTCAACCCCCCCCCCCCCCCCGGTGGAATTTTCAACCCCCCCCCCCAAATTTCAACTCCTCCCGAAATTTTTTTCTGGCTACGGCCCTGGTGATAGACCTCATCACGCATCACCATGCACATCGTGATGGTGATTTGCCTACCCCTGTGATTCTCCCTTCCCTACTATTAACAGGTTTTTTTGGGGTTTTTTGGTCATATCAGGAGCAACTTGAGAAACTGTTGCTCCTGATACGACAAAACAAAACAAAACAAAAACCAATTGTTTCTGCTGTGAGAGAATTGGCCGTTTGCAAGGAAGTTGCCCAGGGGATGCCCAGATGTTTTACCATCCTTGTGGGAGGCTTCTCTCATGTCCCCGCATGGGGAGCTGGAGCTGACAGAGGGAGCTCATCCGCTCTCTCCCCGGATTTGAACCTGTGATCTGTCACAGGTCTTTAGTTCTGCTGGCACAGGGGTTTAACCCACTGTGCCACCGGGGGCTCTGGGGTCTATTAACAAGTAAAACCCATCAATAGCTCCTATTCCCATCATGTTCTTATGACCTAACTTAGTGCAATGGGTCCATTTCCGCTCTCTGCCAGCATATCAGCAGCAAAGTGACATCGGTAGGGACAAGGGACAGGGCCTTCTCGGTGGTGGCCCCTCGCCTGTGGAATGCAATCCCCGGGGAAATTAGGTCATCAACATCCCTCCTCTCTTTCAGAAGGAAGTTGAAGACCTGGATGTGGGACCAGGCCTTCGGGTAAGCTGGCAGACAGACAAAAGACAGTGACGACCAGAGTAGGAAAGGACAATGACGATGCTAGATGGATTATGGACTTATGATTTGGCGAACATTGACCGCAAGATGATTTTATTGCTGTTATTGTATTGTTTTGAATGTTTTAACTAGTTATAACTGTTGACGTTTTATTGTAAATTGTAATTTGTATACTGTACTTTGTGAATTGTTGGGCATCAAATTGTGCCTTTTGTAAGCCGCCCTGAGTCCCCCCTAAGGGGTTGAGAAGGACAGGGTAGAAGCACCCCAAATAAATAAATAAATAAATCGGGGGATTCTCTTCCCCTTCCCTTTGTTCTTTCCAAATTGCTTGTTTTCATTTCCTTTTTTACACAATTGTGTAAAAATCTATATAAATAAAAATGTAATGTTCGTTTGTGGGATTAACAGAACTCAAAAACCACTGGACGAATTGACCCCAAATTTGGACTCAAGACACCTAACAACCCAATGTATGTCCTTCACTCAAAAAAATTGATTTTGTCATTTGGGAGTTGTAGTTGCTGGGATTTTTAGTTCACCTACAAGCAAAGAGCATTCTGAACCCCATCAACGATGGAATTGAACCAAACTTGGCACACAGTTCTTCCATGACCAACAGAAAATACTGGAAGGGTGTCCTATGGTTTTGGAGTTGTTGTTCATCTACATCTAGAGATCACTGTGGACTCAAACAATGATGGATCTGGACCAAACTCTACATGAATACTCAATATGCCCAAATGTGAACACTGGTGGAGTTTGGGGGGAATAGAATCTTGAATTTTGGGAGCTGTAGTTGCTGGAATTCATAGTTCACCTACAATCACAGAGCATTCTGAACCCCACCAACGATAGAATTGGGCCAAACCTCCCACACAGAACCCCCATGTGGGTCACAGTAACATGTGGCAGGGGATGGCTAGTAAGAAAAATAAAAACATTAAGGTGGGGATAATGGATGTTTGAAGAGATATGCAATATTGATAAGGAGATAATAGTGGAATAGTTGGTTTGTACAATAACTTTGTAGAAGGTCTAGAAATTCTTTTCCATAAATGTAGGTATGCACAACTTCTTTCCTAAACAAGGAATTGACATCTTTCTTGACCATTCCATTCCCACCAGGCTTCATCCTCAACCTGATCTATAGTAAAATATTTTAAAACTATTTATTTATTTACTTTTATTTCTATATTTATACCCCGCCCCTCTCCCCCCAAAGGGGGACTCAGGGCAGCATAACGAAAGCGCCATACGATGCTGGCATCATAAAAACAATCAGCAGTACAATTAAAATATTAAAAATATTAAAACAGGAATTAAAACAATTAATTAAGACACATCCATTAAAATGGAAATCCAAAACCAGTCTGTGTTGTGAACCAGAAGCCTTAACAGAGCCAAACACAAGGGTAAAGGTCCAACAAAGTTTATTAAAGTAACAAAAATGGCTTAGAAACATTTAATTCAGTGTTACTAGCAAAACTGAAAGTCTGTAGCAAAAAGCCAAGCAAAAAACACAATTTGGAATATAATCCAGTTTATACTGGGATATAATCTGGGATAACAAAACTATCAGCAAATTGCTTCAAAAACACAGTCCAATAACCGTCAATAAACAAGGTAGGAGCAAGCAAAAATGTAGTCTAGAAACAGTCCAAGGTCAAGGCACTTCCAGAAGAAACTGTAGCAGTCCAAAGCGCGAAGTCGTCCCCCCAAAACCAATCCAAAGTCAGCAGGAAGATAGCAGTCAGCATTTACAGGATTCCAGAAGGCAGAAGCATGGAAACACAGCGATCTGCAGTCCCAGAACCCAAGGCAAGAGTAATGGAGGCAACAAAGTCCCAAGCCCAACATAACACTTTGCCTACTGCAAAGTTCCAATAGTTTGATACCTTACTTTTATCCTATAATGCCTCATCAGAGGTGGAGCTGGACTCCACCCTGTCTTCATCACTCTCAGTCCCATCACTCCCTGTGAACCCCATGAAGTCTTCCTCCTCAGTTGGAGCATTAAGTATTTCACGGATCTGCTTCCTTTCTCTCTCTTCATCTGACTCTTGCTCCCAAGTAGCCCGTTTCAAGCCTCTGCCCCCATCTCTCTCATCCCCCATTTCAGAATCTGAGAAACCTTCCAATGATTCAGAATCTGTAGGTGCCATGAATATCTCCCTAATTCGCTTCCTTTGCTGCTCTTGATCCAGCACCTGAGCAGCCGTCTTTCCTCTCCTACTACCAGTTGTATCTTGCTCAACACACTGCAGTAGACTTCAACAGTCTGGGTCAATTCATTGCCATAAGTTGTATGATCTTCTTCCACTTGCTGCTTACTGATCAAATGCTTGGCCCCATAACCAGATCTTGATTTTCCTTCTAAAAGACAGGAGGGAGGTGGCCTATCTGATATCTCTAGGGAAGGGCGTTCCACAGATTGGGGGGGGGCATGCTGAGAAGGCCCTGTCCCTTGTCCTCACCAATCATGTTTGCGATGGCGGTGGGATCGAGAGCAGGGCCTCCCCAGATGATCTTATGTTTCATGATGGTTCATACCAGGAGATACATTCCGACAGTCTTAGACATACTTAAAGTTAAGTTGATGACAGTTTGGGTCTAAATATGATTAAATCTGGATCTTAACCTATGTGCAGATTAAATATGTTTTCTCAACAGTGTGAGTAGTTTAAATAAGAGTATATTAAAGTGGCTAAAGTTTACTGCCAACCATATGACAAATAAATCTTTTTTAAACCATTGAGTTTGTTCCATCATAAGAAGCCTTCTATATGTTGTTACAATAAATAGGCATAAGAAATCTGTCTAGAAAAGGAAGACCAGATGTAAATATTTGTAAATGTTGAGCTTGCAGCCAGGAATGGACAATTTACCATTCTCTTCTTGCTGGGAGAACGTCATTAAAATGCATAGTGTTTGAAGACTAGTTACTGTTCAGAACTTATTCTGCTCAAAAATGTATCTGCTTATCATTTTCTGAGATGATGTTGTTTAAATTGTGGTTAGTAGGGCTGGGCGGTTTCGTTTTGTAATTTCATAATTAGTTAAAAATTCGTTATTTTTTTATTACGAAGCGATAACAAACCATTCAGGAGCAACTAAAAAAACGAAACAAATTTTTAAATTCGTTTCATAATTGTTTCGAATTCGTTATGTATTCGTTTCGTTATCGTTTTGAAATCGTTTCGTTATTATTTCCTCATGTCTGGGGCAAGTTTTATAGTTGTTGTTTGTTTAATCAGTGAAAAAAATTATAAATATCACACCAACAGTCAATAACAGAGGGAGAGGGAAGCTTCAGAAGTTCCCCCTGTCCCATTTGGAGGTTTTTTAGCGTATTGCGCGGTTGCGTCCGCCATTAACGAATCGATTCGTAATTGTTTTGAAATTGTTTCGTAATTGTTTCGTATTGTTTTGTAATTTACGAAATTTCGTAAATATTGAACTTTTTAAAAGAAAAATTTCGGAATTCTTTTAAAAATCAAAACGCAAAACCCCCCAAAAAACGAATCGATTTTAGAAACAATTTTTTCCGTTGTTACCCAGGCCTAGTGGTTAGCAATGTTATTGGTTTCTCTGCGTACCTAGTGGGATAAAATGCAGTAAAATAAAGAAAATAAATATATCAAGCACAAAGACAGAAACAATATATCATTGAAAAACTTGATTCCATTCATATTTAAAGAACCTAAAAAGGTGAAAACCTCTTTGGACATAGCCATTGAAACTAAACAAATAATAATAATAATAATAATAATAATAATAATAATAATAAACCTTTATTTGTACCCCGCTACCATCTCCCGAAGGACTCGGTGCGGCTTACAAGAGGCCGAGCCGAAATACATCAGTAAAAACAACAACAATACAGCAATAAATAAACTCATAAACAAGACAATAACATTAACAACACACAATGATGCAATTAAAAACAATGGCAGGGCCAAATGTAATAATTAAAATTAAAAAGTGCTGGGCATGACCAGGTGAGGTGTTTGGAGGGGGATGGGCATGCAGATATCCTGGATCTCTGATAAAGTGCGTTGGGACATAATGCTAGGAGTTTCCTTATTCTGGGAAGGCACACTAGAACAACCACGTTTTCAAGCTCCTCCTAAAGATTGCCTGATGTCCTTAGGGAGAAAATTCCAGAGTCGAGGGGCCACCACCGAGAAAGCCCTATCTCTCGTCCCCACCATGTTTTAAGGCTCTTCCTAAAAATTGCTAGGGATGGGGCCTGCCTGATGTCCTTAGGGAGATAGTTCCAGAGTCGAGGGGCCACCACCGGGAAAGCCTTATCCCTCGTCCCCACCACGTTTTCAAGCTCCTCCTAAAAATTGCTAGGGACGGGCCTGCCTGATGTCCTTAGGAAGAGAGTCGAGGGGCCACCACCGAGAAAGCCCTATCCCTCGTCCCCACCAATCGAGCTTGCAATGCAGGTGGGATCATGAGCAGGGCCTCTCCAGATGAACAAAGAGATTGTGTGGGTTCATACACAGAGATGCGGTCACACAGGTAGGCGGGTCCCAAACCGTTTAGAGCTTTGTAGGTAAGCACCTGCACCTTGAATTGGGACTGGAAAATGAATGGCAGCCAGTAGAGCTCCCTAAACAGGAGGGTTGACCTCATTAAAGAAGCTGGAGTAATTGGTGCGTGCAGAAGTATGACTTTGGAACTATAAATTGGTGAAATTGGTAATTCCACTTTAAATGTCATGATCTCAGACCATAGAATCCATAGAATTTGTAGTTTGATGAGGGCAGGAGTTCTTTGGCTGAGGATTCTAAATGCTGCTCCCTAAAATACTGGTCCAAAGAGTCCACATTGCTGTTTATTTGTTCAATCGCTTCCAACTTTTCATGACCTCATGGACCAGCCCACGCCAGAGCTCCCTGTCGGCCATCACCACCCCCAGCTCCTTCAGAGTCAAGCCAGTCACAGTCAAGAGTCCACAGTGCACAGAAAAAAAACAGTGTCATATTTTGTAGTGTGAAAGGGTCACTAGTGCTGAAAGGACATAAGATTTGGCATTAATCCAGCTGTTCAAAAGTTGAGCTGAAAGCAAAATGATTCCATTGAGACATATCTTCTCTTGGTAGTCACTTTCATAACTTCAGAAGGAGGGTGAATGTGGCTTGCAAAGACCAAGCTAGCAGAGGTTCTGTCCTTAAGTTTAGTAAGACCTTTGGTGAACTACTGCAAAGTTCAAACATACTCAATATACTACTTATACTAGTTATTAACGAAGAATGTACTATTAAAATTGAACTCTGTAGAACCGCTTGGTATATTTCCTTCCTGTAGGTGTTCCATGCCAATCAAACTACTATTATTAAACTTGTAAATCTTTATTTTTGACACATCTTCATTACTAGGAATTCATGCCATAAAATGTGATTTATTTATCTTGAAGTAAGAGCCTGTTACCATTAATACACATATTCAATTAGTACCTGCTCAAAGATCAGCAGTATATTGCATTTATGTAGTTTCACTTTTCACCGTAACATGACTCCACAAGAAAGTTGTGCCAGGTAGTGTCATCGGCACAGCTGCATAGATGTTTAATATGGGGAAAATAGATAATTTTAAACAACTTTTTTTCTCAAGACCCCCATCAATAGTTTCTCCCCATCCATCTTCTCAGTTCTGATTGATTCCCGTCCCTCTGACACATCCTCTTTAGGATGTTAAGTACATTATAGCCATCAGAAACTCCTCATTATTCATCCTAAAACCCTAAATTCTTACCTCTCTCCTAATAAATACAAAACACAAAAATACTGAAATGATTCCACTTCATTTCTACAACATAATTCAAGAGTTGTGCTCATGGCTCTCTTTTTATGCTATTTAACTTTCTCCCAACTTCAATTCTTCTTACTTGTTTCCCATCACATCTATATATATATATGAATGCTCTGTGCATAATGAGTACCTTAAAAACAAAAGAACCAATGAACGAAATCACACCAAATTTGGCAACAAAACATCTCACAACACAAGGAGTGACCATCACTCAAAAATTATGATTTTGTCATTTGGGAGTTGTAGTTGCTGGGATTTATAGTTCACTTACAATCAAAGAGCATCCTGAACCCCACCAACGATGGAATTGAACCAAACTTGGCACACAGAACTCCCATGACCAAGGGTTTGGTGGGCACTGACCTTGAGTTTGGGAGTTGTAGTTCACCTACATCCAGAGATCACTGTGGACTCAGACAATGATGGATCTGGACCAAACTCTACATGAAGACTCAATATGCCCAAATGTGAACACTGGTGGAGTTTGGGGAAAATAGAATCTTGACATTTGGGAGTGGTCGTTGCTGGGATTTATAGTTCACCTACAATCAAAGAGCATTCTGAACTCCACCAATGATGGAATTGAACCAAACATGGCATACAGGATTTCCATGACCAACAGAACACACTGGAAGGGTTTGGTGGGCATTGACCTTGAGTTTGGGAGTTGTAGTTCACCTACATCCAGAGAGCACTGTGGACTCAAACTTGACACAAAAATTCCATATGCCTAAATATGAACACAGATGGAGTTTGGAGGAAATAGACCTTGACATTTGGGATTTGTAGTTACTGCGGTTTATAGTTCACTACAATTAAAGAGCATTCTGAAACCCACAAATGACAGAAATGGGGCAAACTTCCCACACAGAACCCCCATGACCAACAGAAAATACTTAAGGCCATCCAGTCCAACTGTCTTCACCAAGACAAGAAAATGTAATCAGAGCCCTCCTGACAAAGAGCCATCCAGTCATAAATATAGATAGATAGATAGATATGATTCTCACACACACAGAGAGATATAGTATCATAGATTTGAAAGACACCCTTAAAGAACGACTATGATATGTTGCATATCCCAGAGTAGGCAAAACAGACACTCTCCACAACAACACTGACAAAGAAACAACAAGAAATACTGTTTACTCACAAGCATAAAGGAATTACATATATTAGAAAACAACACTTTCTCATTACTTTATTTTCAAGATCAACAGACTGGGCCACAGCAACGCGTGGCAGGGGACAGCTAGTATACTAATAAATATAAAACTCAAAAATACTGAAATGATTCCACTTCATTTCTACAACATAATCCAAGAGTTGTGCTCATGGTTCTCTTTTTATGCTATTTAACTTCCTCCTAATCTTCAATTCTTCTTTCTTGTTTCCCATCACATATACTTGTATATTCATTGATTACATCTGTGGACTTTGTTTCCAAAAGATACCAAATACCCCCAAAATGAAAATAAGTTATAGGCAGCAGCATATTGTTGGCTAGGAGTAGAATATAATCTACAAATCAAAACTATCAAAATGTATCAAATCACTATGGTACAGGGCTTGGAAAATTGCATTTTGTGGCAAAAGAATGTGTATCCCCAGCACATCTTTTTGGATTCTTGTAAAATTTGTTCAGATGGATTTAGTGTTTTTTTGGAAACAAGTCCACATCTATATCCAGGGCCGGGGTTGAAAATTTCGAGGGGGGGGGGGTTTGAAAAACTCATGGGAGAGTTGAAACTTGCCTCCTAGCTCACGCTGAAGCAAAGAGTACAGCAGGGGGCAGAGCAGCCTTCAATAGCCTGCAGCTCCGCCCCTGTCAACCACCTCCACCTAGTCTGGCCTCCTTAATGAGAGCATTCAACACCCCCCCCCCAAACTTGGTTGCTTTGCTACATCGGCTATTGCTGCAAGTAAAGACAGTGTGAATAAATTGTCAATATTTGCTTGAGATAGTGCTTGCAGTTCTGGAGGGTTTCTTATTTTTTTGCCTCTCATAGACTTAGCATGGGGATTTGGTTAACCAGTTAAAATTCATGAGTAAACCAGTTTTTTTTAACCTGAAATTTTTTTTGGGGGGGGGGAGTTGAACCCCTACCCCCCCCCCCCCCCCCCGGCTACAGGCCTGTCTAGATCCTACCTTTCTTTCAACAAACTTGTTGCTCTCTGTGCTTTCTTCCTCTCAATGTCATCCTCACCACAACCTTGTGAGACAGGTTAGGCTGAAAAAGAGTGACTGGTCCCCAATCTTTCTATGAATTTTATGACTCATAGAGCTTCAGTCTAGTTCCCCAAGTCTACTCTTGCCCCTACATCACTCAGTGGCCCCAGATCCTTGCAAAGGTCACTTGAGATACTTCTCCATGTCCAACTTCTTCTTAGTCTTTGCCCAAAATCAGTTCCAATTGTTGCAATTTAAATCCAAAGAGAAAAAGAAGTTTGAATTAACACAGCAGAGGAAGGGGCATGCTGAGAAGGCCCTGTCTCTCTTCCCCATCAACCACACTTGTGACGCAGGCAGGACTGAGAGCAGGGCCTCCCTAGATCTTAACCCCAGAGATAGTTCATAGAGGGAGATACATTCGGATAGGTAAGCTGGGCTGGAACTGTTTATTTATTTACTTTATTTATATACCGCTTTTCTCAGCCCTCAGGCAACTCAAAGCGGTGAACAACATCGATACAAAACATCACGAGACAAGTATAGGGCAATTAAAAACAATTGTAACATAAATCATTAAACATCCGTATAACAATCATTAGCGCCTCAACAGTAAATTCAGAATCCAGTCTCATCATCCATTATTCCGTATTCCTATGTTCAATTACACAGTTTAATCAAATTCTTGTTTGAACAGCGAGGTCTTCACTTTCCTCCGAAACGACAGCAGGGAGGGGGCCGATCTGATATCTGCAGGCAGGGCATTCCACAGCCGCCACAGGGGCCACCACTGAGAAGTCCCTGTCTCTCGTCCCCGCCAAGCACGCCTGTGATGCAGGCGGGACAGAGAGCAGGGCCTCCCCAGATGATCTTAGTGTCCTAGTCGGTTCATAGTAGGAGATGCGTTCGGAGAGGTAAGTAGGGCCAGAACCGTTTAGGGCTTTATAGGCTAATGCCAGCACTTTGAATTGTGCCCTGTAGCAAACTGGCAGCCAGTGGAGCTGGTGCAACAGAGGAGTTGTATGCTCCCTGAGTGCTGCTTCTGTTAGCAACCTAGCTGCCGAACGCTGGACCATTTGAAGCTTCCGAGCAGCTCTGTTTAGAGCTTTATAGGCTTTGAATTCTACTCAGTAGCAAACTGGCAGCATGTGGAGCTGACATAACAGGGGAGTGTGCGCTCCCTGTACACCGCAGTTAGCATTCTGACTGCCGCTTGTTGGATAATTTGAATAATTTCGAACAGTCTTCTTTAAAGGCAACCCCAAGTAGAGTGCATTGCAGTAATCTATTCTCGATGTAACAAGAGCGTATCTAAGTCTGACTTCCCAAGGTACAGCCGCAACTGGTACACAATATTATTATTATTATTATTATTATTATTATTATTATTATTATTATTATCTTTATTGGTGTTGGAGGAAAGTTCTGAGAGTGCCTTGGACTGCGAGAAGATCCAACCAGTCCATCCTCCAGGAAATAAAGCGTGACTGCTCACTGGAGGGAAGGATACTAGAGACAAAGCTGAAGTACTTTGGCCACATCATGAGGAGACAGGAAAGCTTAGAGAAGACAATTACGCTGGGGAAAGTGGAAGGAAAAAGGAAGAGGGGCCGACCAAGGGCAAGATGGATGGATGGCATCCTTGAAGTGACTGGATTGACCTTGAAGGAGCTGGGGGTGGTGACGGCCGACAGGGAGCTCTGGCGTGGGCTGGTCCATGAGGTCACGAAGAGTCGGAGACGACTGAACGAATGAACAACAACATCTCCCAAAGGACTCGGTGTGGCTTACAAAGGCCAATCCTCAATAAAACAACAGCATGACAAATACAACAATAAAACTCATAAAGCAACCAATAAACATTAAAAGCAATAACAATAAAAATTAAAAACAATACATCATAACACATTTAAAACTAGGGCCGGGCCAAATGTAATGACTAAAATTAAAAGTGCTGGACATGACAGGTAAAATGTAAGAATTTTAGGGTAGGTGCGATGTGCAGGCAATCTTAAATCTCTAGTAGATAATGTTTTGGAGTACCTTCTACATACCAGACCACTACAGTATGTTCAGATGCATCCAGACCTCCAGACCCATTCATTCTTGTCAAGTCAGCATTGATTTATGGCAACTCTATGAATGAGATATTTCCAAGGCCATTCCTTCTTTCACCTTAATTAATTCATTAAAATTTAAATTGAGACAATAGTGATTAAATCTCAATAAAAAGATACCAACTGATCTCTTTCCATTGTGGTTTTTGTTGTCATAGGTTTTAAATGAAATGATGTCAGGACACATTTTATGCACTGGACCTTCTACGATATTTGTATTTACTAAGCTCTACACTGCGATGTTGATGACATGGGAAAGATGCCAGGTAGTTTTTCACTTTGTGACCTTAACCAAAAGCTTACTTTTTCTGTACGCTACACTTGTCTAGATCTGAAGAATGTAGTATATATCATGCAATGTACATGCCAAGGCCTGTCGTGAGAATGATGGTTTTTAGTAGTGTACCTTCTGGCACAAAGTCCTAATGGAAATTAGGATTTACACAATCAAGTGAGACTTTTCTTTGGTTTTAGAATTAAGAGGAACTTGTTTATGTAGGTTTTCCAACAATAATGGGATCAACTTTACATATCAACCATTTCTAGGCTGAGAACCAAGGAATGCATGTGTGTTCACAGGAAAGGAAACCACACCATACAACCAAAGCTTTAATTTTTCCCCTTTTTTTCTACCCACCCTTTTTGTTGCACTCTTCCCACTGCTAAACAGACAGACCACTGTGCAGTTTTAAAAGTACCCTCTGTTCAGCAATAGAGAAAAATGAAAAGGGAACTCCAGCTGTATACACAGTTTGCTCCCATGCATGTATATATCTATATTCTTTAAGGGCTGGACTTAGTTTCTAAACATTTTTGTTTCGCCTAGTTAAATAAGCATGCCATATTGACCCTCACATCTTTCTTCTTGGCTTCATCTACCAGCCAGGACCACAGCTATTTGGGAGGCAAAATGATGACAGTGTCTCTCAAGTAAAAATATTGCCTACTCTGAATTTTTTCTTTAGTCCCAAATTATTAGCATTGCAGAGAGGCGGTAGATCTTTTCTATTTACTGTTTTCACATTCCCTTGGTAACTTTATCTGCTGCTTTTCTTTGAATGCCAAAACTTTATTTCTAAATGCCCAACTGAAAGTATAAGTACTGCAATGCTAGTAGTCTGGGAAATGAAGAAAATTTTCATTTGAAGGACCCATATCTGCCAACTTTTAACACACACACACACATATATATTTACCATATTTATATACCGCCCCTCTCAGCCCGAAGGCGACTCGAGGTGGTTTACAGTTGGCAGTCAATGCCCCCAAACAACATAAAATACCATTAAAATATTACATATAAAAGCAATAAAACAATAAAAGCCATAGAACACAAGTCCTCAGTGTCTCATAACTAAAATCATTTTTCCATCACATCGTCCAATCGTTCTGTGGATTTCAATTAGTCTGTTACACTGCCTCTGCAAATGCCTGCTCAAACAGCCAGGTTTTGACTCTCTTTCAAAATGTTAGGAGGGAGGGGGCTGATTTAATATCCCCAGGGAGGACATTCCATAGCCAAGGAGCCACTGCTGAAAAGGCCCCGTCTCTCGTTCCCACCAATTGTGTCTGCGAAAGTTGTGGGACCAAGAGCAGGGCCTCTCAATATGATCGTAAATGCCTAGATGGTTCATAGGGAGAGATGCATTCAGACAGGTAAACTGGGCCTGAACCATTTGCAAAACTGTGATCAAAGAACATCAAAACTGTGGCAAAACGGCAAAAGTTATGAACGTGGAGTAACATTCATGCCTAAAAAGCTGTAGCAGTTCACTTTTGCCTGAGGCTTCACAAGCAGCATGCCCGTTATCCTTCCCCAAATGTCTGTTGGTAGAGGAAAGTCTTGACCTGTTTGCAGAAGGCCAGCAGGGATGGAGCCATCCTGGAGTCTCTTGGGAGGGAGTTCCACATTCTGGGAGCAGCCACTGAAAAGGCTCTATCCCATATTCCCACAAAGAAAGCTTGAGTGTGTGTGGGGATTGAGAGAAGGCCCTCTCCAGTAGACTGTAGATGTCCACCAAGTTTATAGAAAGAGACACAGTTTTTCAGATAACCTGGACCAGATCCATGTATGGGTTTGTAGGTCAATATAAGCACTTTGAATTGTGTCGAGAAACATATTGGCAGCTAGTGGAGCTGTTGCAACATAGGAGTTGTATGCTCCCTGTAGCCAGCATCAGTTAGCAGTCTGCTCTTTGGACCAACTGAAATTTCTAAGCACTTTTCAAAAGTAGCCCCACATCAGTCCCGTAGCCTGATGTGGGGGGGGGGGGGGCTGAGTTTGATTCGAGGGGGGGGGGGGGCTGAGTCTGGGTGAAAGAGGGTCTACCCTAGCAAACCTCTTGTATCATTACCCCAATACCCCCATACATATGGGATATATTGAGAATGGTGATCAGATCATGATATTAATAAACATAACAGTTTAAATAATGTACCAGAAAGGCCTTCTCGTGGACCACCATGAGAATTTTGGGGGGGGGGCTGAAGCCCCTACAGCGCCCCCCCCCCCGGGGCTACATGCCTGCCCCACATAGAGTGAATTACAATAGGCCAACTGGAATGGGTGCAATTGGTGTACAAGCTTTTATTGCACAAAATTTATTTATTTATTTATTTCAGATATGTGTACCTCACCCAATAATTATATACATTTATAACATTAAATCACATTAATGAATTAAAATCAGTTTCTTTTTCAATAACAGACTGGTGGTCTTATCTAAGCCGAATTCTGTAGTTAGAGACTCCATCAATATGTCCATAGTCCATTTCCATAGTGATTGTCATAATTGTCACTGTCATTGTCAGCAAGATTACTTGAAGGCCTGGTCCCACATCCACATTTTTAACTTCTTTCTAAAGGAAAGGAGAGACTTCGATAATCTAATTTCACCGGGGAGTAAATTCCACAGGTGGGGGGCCACCACCGAGATGGCCCTGTCCCTCATTCCTGCCAAGCGCGTTTGCGACAGAGGCGGGGCCGAGAGCAGGGCCTCCTCAGAAGACCTTAAACTCCGAGTTGGGATGTAGAAGGATATATGTTTGGACAGATACGCTGGGCCAGAACCATTTAGGGTTTTATAGGTCAAGACCAGCAGTTTGAATTGTGCTTGGAACTGGACTGGCAGCCAGTGGAGCTGACATAACAGGGGGGTGGTGTGTTCCCTGTATGATGCTCCAGTGAGTAGTCTAGCTGCCACCCGTTGGACTAGTTGGAGTTTCCGAACAGTCTTCAAAGTCAACCCCATGTAAAGCGCATTGTAGTAATCTGTTTGGGATGTAACAAGAATGTGGACCAGTGTGGCCAGATCAGACTTCCCAAGGTACGGGCGCAACTGGCGCACAAGTTTTAATTGTGCAAAAGCTCTCCCTGCCACTGCCGAGACCTTGGGTTCCAGACTCAGTGATGAGTCCAAGATTACTCCCAAGCTGCGAACCAGCATCTTTAGGGGGAGTG
Organism: Anolis sagrei; assembly: GCF_037176765.1. Lineage (NCBI taxonomy): Eukaryota > Metazoa > Chordata > Lepidosauria > Squamata > Anolidae > Anolis > Anolis sagrei. The sequence continues at coordinate 155,558,374 of NC_090021.1, forward strand.
TAACCCCGTCTAATACAGGCTGTAACCCTATGCCCTGTTCAGCCTTTCGATTGACCAGTAGGACCTCTGTCTTGTCTGGATTCAATTTCAATTTGTTCACCCTCATCCAGACGGTTACAGTGGCCAAGCACTGGTTCAGGACCTGAACAGCCTCCTTAGTAGCAGGTGGAAAGGAGTGACAGAGTTGGACATCATCCGTGTACAGATGACACCGTACCCCAAAACTCCGGATGATCTCCCCCAGCGGCTTCATGTAGATGTTAAACAACATGGGGGACAATACTGATCCCTGTGGAACCTCACAAGACAATGGTTGTGGGGCAGAACAGGTGTCCCCCAGCAACACCTTCTGAGATCGACCCTCTAGGAAGGACTGGAGCCACTGCAGGACAGTGCCTCCAAGGCCCATTGCCGCGAGGCGTCCCAGAAGGATACCGTGGTCGATGGTATTGAAGGCCACTGAGAGGTCCAACAGAACCAACAGGGACACACTCCCCCTGTCTAGCTCCCGGCGTAGATCATCCACTAAGGCAACCAAGACTGTTTCAGTTCCATGTCCCGGCCTAAAGCCAGACTGTGCCGAATCCAGATAATCCATGTCTTCCAAGAATACCTGGAGTTGTGAAGCCACCACATGTTCCAGGACTTTGCCCAAAAAGGGGAGATTGGAAACTGGCCGAAAGTTGTCAAGTACCTGCTGCCAAGCACCGATTTAATACTCCTGTTCACTGCTGACAATCTTCCATAGGAGCAAGAGGATCTTTGGTGTAGAAGAACAATAATTATCTCCTTCCAAGATTTTCCTCTGGATTGTAGCCTTTGTGCAAACCAAAGAACCCATTATTGCATTGGTTTGCAATATGGGAAATGAGTTCACGCAGGAAGATGATCTACTATTCTCTCCTTCCTGAGCAGGATGAGACTGAGAGTCCCAGCCTTTCTCCCCATCTGACTGATTTCCTGCATGTACAGAATGTAGTTTTGTGATAAAACATCACCAAAGGAGCTTTTCACCTGAGGATCCTTTTATTAGAAGAATCTTAACACTGTAAATATTCCTAAAACATCCAGGGAATATGGCAATGCTCACAGCAAGAAAGCAAGGCATTAAAATTGCTGGCACATTTCTGAGACACACAACAGGCACATTACACAAAATAAGATGATCCTTGGTTTCTTAATTATTTGTTTATTTATATTCACTCTTCTCCCAAATCTTGGGATCCAAATAGTACCTTATCTTATAATATTGCTAAAACTCTGTTATAAAGAAAAGATATCAAATTCCTTGACATGTGTCCCTTTAGAACGACAATCCTACATTGCATTCCCGTCTATGCTCAGCTCTGGCAACCAAAATGCAAATGAGGAACTAACAACAAACTAGCTGTACTTGAAAGAGACCAATTTTAAGTTCCATAGAAAACCCCTGAATTATTTAGCATTAACAATTTTACAAGATGAGAGTCCAGCTGTGAAAGAGAATGGAGAAAGAGCTTGCATTTCAACATTTTCAGAAGCCCTTAAAATGCTGATTTTCACACAGTAAATCCACTCCTGTTAAATGGTCTGCTTGCTTCTCAAAGGAATGCGCTTTGCCGGGCTGCAGCCTGCTGTGGTCAAGTATGATGGAAATAAAAGTGTTGCTAAAGAGTGACTGAAATGTATTCCCACTACTGCTGGCCAGTGTTGGTTTTATACTGGCCAGTTTTGTTGGAATACAAAAGCAACAGGAGACAGTAAATGCTCTTTAAAGCTTGCTAAACTCTCTGTCACCTCTGCTGCTTTGGATGTTACTGTTGGCATATCCCACATCCTTTCTCTTGCCTAATCTGGTATTAATATTAACTCTGTCAGCACCAATAGCTAGATGCCAGTTTTCCTCATTTATGTGCATACAATGGAAATACTATATATTACTGAAATATATGATTTGATATATATTACTGTGCACAAAATAATCCCAAAAGTTAACTGTGTGTCCAGTAATCTTCTTCCCTGAATCTACAATTTGGTGATGGATCTGGGCATTGTATGTTTTTACCCTGTTTCCCCTTCTGCTCCCACACCCAAATTGTGCTTCAGTAGTTATATTTATATTTTTAATGTACCAAACATACCAAGTTTGTATGAAAATGTGACTCTATTTCCTGTGCTGGTCAATGACCGAAATAGAATCATAGAATCAAAGAGTTGGAAGAGACCTCATGGCCCATCCAGTCCAACCCCCTGCCAAGAAGCAGGAATATTGCATTCAAATCACCCCTGACAGATGGCCATCCAGCCACCATTTAAAAGCTTCCAAAGAAGGAGCCTCCACCACATTCCGGGGCAGAGAGTTCCATTGCTGAACGGCTCTCACAGTCAGGAAGTTCTTTCTCGTGTTCAGATAGAATCTCCTCTCTTGTAGTTTGAAGCCATTGTTCCGCGTCCTAGTCTCCAAGGAAGCAGAGAACAAGCTTGCTCCCTCCTCCCTGTGGCTTCCTCTCACATATTTATACATGGCTATCGTATCTCCTCTCAGCCTTCTCTTGATTTGATATATATTACTGTGCACAAAATAATATAATACTGCCTCTTAAGGAAAAAGGAAGGAAGTCTGTCCTTTTCTCTTACATATTGTAGGTCTTTTTTTCTGAACACAATTGTGTTACTCATTGAAAAAAATATCTGCAGTCAAATCACATGTATGTTTACTTGGAAGTAAGTCCTATGGAGGTTTTTTTGTGTCAGGAGTAACTTGAGAAACTGCAAGTTGCTTTTGGTGTGAGAGAATTGGCCATCTGCAAGGACATTGCCCAGAGGATGCTCGGATGTTTGATGTTTTTTGCCATCCTTGTGGAGGCTTCTCTCATGTTCCTGCATGGGGAGATGGAGCTGACAGAGGGAGTTCAACCCACTCTCCCCGGATTCAAATAGCTGACCTGTTGGTCAGCAGTCCTGCTAGCACAATGGTTTAACCCATTGTGTCACTGGGGACTCCTCCTGTAATAATAATAATAATAATAATAATAATAATAATAATAATTCATTTGTCGTGTCAGGGCAACCAGTCAATTGTATTCCATTTCTAAAAGAACAAAACAAGAACAGACAAAACACAAAATTTGCAAGTTTGGTAGTTGATTAAATGTTCTTTGACCAGTATCTGGCCAGTTGGAGTGCTTCTGGTGTTGCTGCAGGGAGGTCCTCCATTGTGCATGTGGCAGGGCTCAGGGTGCATTGCAGCAGGGGGTCAGTGGTTTGCTCTTCTCCACACTCGCATGTCATGGATTCTACTTTGTGGCACCATTTCTTGAGGTTGGCTCTGCATCTCGTGGTGCCAGAGCACAGTCTGTTCAGAGCCTTCCAAGTCGCCCAGTCCTCTGTGTGTCCAGGGAGGAGTCTCTCATTTGGTATCAGCCATTGGTTGAGGTTCTGGGTTTGAGCCTGCCACTTTTGGACTCTTGTTTGTTGAGGTGTTCCAGAGAGTGTCTCTGTAGATCTTAGAAAACTATTTCTAGATTTAAGTTGTTGACGTGCTGGCTGATACCCAAACAGGGGATGAGCTGGAGATGTCTCTGCCTTGGTGCTTTCACTATTGGCTGCTACTTCCTGGCGGATGTCAGGTGGTGCAATACCGACTAAACAGTGTAATTTCTCCAGTGGTGTAGGGCACAGACACCCCGTGATAATACACCATGTATCATTAAGAACCACATCTACTGTTTTAGTGTGGTGAGATGTGTTCCACATTGCGCATGCGTACTCAGCAGCAGAGTAGCATAGCGCAAGGGCAGATGTCTTCACTGTGTCTGAATAATAATAATAATTTTATTGGTGGCAGGGTATAAATAAAGATTATTATTATTAATAATAAACTTTATTTATACCCTGCCACCATCTCCTCCAATGGGACTCGGCCAGCTTACATGAAGCCAGGCCCAAACAGCAGAATTACAGTAAAATAAAACCAAAAACACAACAACAACACATTTAAATACATAAAATATATGAATACAATAGGTGATATACACAAGACATATAAATACAATAAACAATCACAGAGATAATGGGCGGGCCGCATATGCAAGATAAAAAGTTAAAACTCAGGGTGAGATAAGCAGAGGAGCAGATTATTTGCAAGGGAGAACTCATAAAGAAATGGAGTTGTAAAAACAGGCCTTCATACAAGGGGGGAAGTTTACTCCAAAGACAGACGTGTTGAGGGGAGCAATAGTGTAAGGTTGTGTGACTACTCTCCGAAGGTGCAACAGAAAAGCCAGGTTTTAAGCCAGGTTTTCTATATCGCAAAATTGTTCTAAAATAAAAATATGTAATATTAGTAGCATAGCAAAGCAAGGTTATGGAGGTATGCAGAAGTATGATCATGAATAGTCAAATCTGCACAACTGCATGACTGAAGAGAAGTGTGATAGAGAACATGCCGAACCTAGTATGTATCCTCTATCAATGAGTTTATGCAATAAAGTTCATAATATAATCACAACTCTGTCTTGTAGATGGATCCTCCTCTGCCAGTGCCTTGACTAAACAAGGGTTGTCTAAAACCATCTTGTGAATAAAAGCAAAAAAGAAGTACCGGTATCTTTAAATGATCCCATCTGCCAACAACGAAAAGTGACCAGCCAAGGAATCCAGTTCTTCTTTGGGACTCAGTGTCCTTCCATGACTATGCCTTCTCCCACAAGGTCAATGTTGAGATTAATTTCACAATTCAGCAGCAGATCAGTTGCACAACTTCAGCGCTTTCCAGTAGCTTCTTCCTGCACAGTATTTTCAGTCAACTGCTCCCACAGCCTGCAGTCACTCTGGAACCTTTTACATACACTTGAGCACATGCCCGGCCATTGTCAGTTTTACCATTGTCTTTCCCCCAGTCTAGATGATATTACAAACTTACCACAGCATAGTTATATCTTGTCTTAGCAGACAAGTTCTTTAATTACATATAGCCGTCGACGAACAACATCCCAGCACAAGGAGAAATATACACTGTACATGACTTCCTTATACAATTCTATACAATTACACATAGCAATCTCTGATTGGTTCCCAACTCATTAACCCAACTCAGACCCAGGATTACATCATTCACAATCACCTGGACTAGGCCAGAACACATTCCCCAAATGATTCCCTATATACAGTTAATGCATGACTCAGCATTTCCAATAGAAGCCCATTAGCAGTGCATGACTCAGCTATATTACATTACAATACATTGTAAAACCTGACATGGGAGATAAAAGAAGGGATTAAAAATGTGTGTGTGTGTGTGTGTGTGTGTGTGCGTGCATGTTACTTACTGTTTGTGAGTGATGCTTTTAAAAATAGAGGCCAAATTTGTGGAACAAGAAACGGCAGCGGGTGGTAAACTTTTCTGAAGGCCTGCTAAACTTTATGTCACTTCTGCCCCCCAAACAATTAAATTAGCCCTGTTTAGAGTAAACTGATCTTATAATTACTTATCTCAGTGAGGGCCTGAAATGCTTTGGCATCATTATACAAGGACTATGGAAGCCTGAAGGCATAGCCCAACCCCTAAAGTAAACCAGGTTTGGGTTACAGCTGCAGCCAGGCTGCCTTGGAAATTAACAGAGTAGTAAACTGCAAGTTATTATTGTCAAAACTGACTCCCATCTATTAAAGGTTTGAATATCCCTTCTAAAGAATTCCTTTTCCTACTTGTAAGTCTCAAGGGCTGTTTCAAGCTGGAGTTTTGCCCACTTGGGGAAGAAGGCTTGAAAGCGGAGAGCCCGTTCTCTGGCTTCCTTACTCCTGTCCCTCTTCCCTATAATTGACTCTGCTAAAAATATTATTGTTTCTATGAACAGAAATATTTTTGTTTTGTCATTTTTTTTACAATACATTGTAAAGTTGTCAGGTTGTTGTATTTTGCCTCAAAGCTATGGAGACCAATTGATCATAATTTAGGGCTAACTTGAATAAGTAGCATTTAATTTTAGTTTGTAGAGGAAGCTCTCTGTTGGAGCAGTTGGTTGTAAATAAATTTGGTCCAGAACATATAAATCCTAAATGCATCCTTTGAGTCTAGGAGAAAATGGCTGTGATCTAAAGCCAACTTCTTTTAATCAGATCATTAAATATTTGTGTACTGCTTTTGTACATATTTTTAAAAATAAGAATGTAAGACGGGTCACCTGGGTCAAAATGAAGGGGCAAGTCATGCAGTATTCTGTTTCCCATAGTCAGATGCCTCTGGAAAGTTCAGAAGAGAGGTAGAAAGACATCAGCAACAGTCCTTTCAACTGTCAGCAAAACCTGGTATTCAGCTGTTTTCTGTAGTGCCATCAATCCCGGATGGAACTGAAGAGACAGCAGACAGATTAAGAAACATTAATCTTACACAAAAGCTGAACCATACCACATTCCTTAATATTATTTATCTCACCTATTGGGGAATGCGGGGCTGGTGGGAGAAAAGTGAAGGCAGTGGGTTTCAACCTTTGTTCCTTCAGATATCTTGGAATTCAGCTTCCTGGTCATGCTATCTATGGCTTCGGGGAGTTGAAGTCAAAACATCTGAAGAATGAAAGGTTGAGAACCACTACGTTATGGAAATGGGCAGCGATTTTTCTAAGCTATAAAATGAGGTGAGTTAGATACCCACGCATTCCTGTGATCAGTCTTCTATGCAACCTCACCTCCTACCTGTACTTGCCCTACTGTGGTTTTTTCAAATTTATTTATTTTGGTTGCTTCTACCCCGCCCTTCTCACCCCGGGGGGGGGGGGGGGGGGGACGGGGACGGGGACTCAGGGCGGCTTACAAAAGCGAGGCACAATTCCATGCCCACATCACATAAGAGCAAAAGACAATAACATCAGTTAGCGAAGACAGCAATTCTAGTAATAACAATTCTAGTAATAACAATTCTAGTAATAATTATTATAGGCAAAAACAACCATAAAATCAATAAAACCAATAAAACCCATACAAACCTCATTGACGGTCAGCGTTTCACAGTCTCATAGTTTAAATTCCAATTCCACAATTGTCAGTCCTTTCAGTCCTATCCATCTGGTTTACATATCTAATTGTCAGGTTGCCCAAAGGCCTGGTCCCACAACCATGTCTTTACCTTCCTCCTGAAGGCGAGGAGGGACGTTGATGCTCTGATTTCCCCCGGGAGTGAGTTCCACAGGTGAGGGGCCACCACTGAGAAGGCCCTGCTCCTCATCCCCACCAGCCTCACTTGTGATAGTGGTGGGGTCAAGAGCAGGGCCTCCTCAGATGATCTCAAATTCTGGGGTGGGACGTAGAGGGAGATACGTTCGGACAGATACACTGGACCGGAACCGTAAAGGGTTTTGTAGGTCAAAACCAGCACCTTGAATTGTGCTCGGAACTGAACCGGCAGCCAGTGGAGCTGACACAACAGGGTAGTGGTGTGCTCCCTGTATGTCGTTCCGGTGAGCAATCTGGCTGTGCTCGCTGGACCAGTTGAAGTTTCTAAACAGTCTTCAAGGGCAACCCCACATAGAGTGCATTGCAGTAGACTATACGGGATGTAACAAGATCCCGTAACAAATGTGTCTCTCCCCCTCACTATGTTGCAAATATAGAGTTGTGCAGTTTTGTCATTCTTGCAAAATCAGGATTGCAGTGGAAGGATGTTATCTTATAAGGAATAGAGATGGAAGAACAGTAAAAATGGATCCCATCAATAAACTCTCAGTGCAATCATATTATAAGTGCAATGTCACTATGGGTCACGTCCAAATTACTCACTGAGCAAGAGATGCAATCGTTTTACATCAACGTATTTCACAGTGCTCTACCACAACAGTGTAACCCTCATTCTCCATCCAATACCACCCTTCCTTTTTTCTCATCTGAATTTCTTTCAGCCATTGAAAACATGCCAGCTGTAAAGGCTCCAGGTCAGGATGGTATCACCGCAGAACCTTTAAAGGCATGCAGACCTTTTCTTTACAAAGAACTCACCTGCTGCTTCTCTTGTAATCTAGCAGACAGCCATGTCTTGGAACACCTCAACAATGGTCCTCTTATTCAAGAAAGGAGACAAAGAAGATCTGAGGAACTGCTGCCCAATAACTCTGCTACTGGTTATCTACAAAGCCTTCACCACGTGTATCCTAGCCCACATCAAGAGAATATTGGAGGAGGCACAGACGGTTGAACAAGTTGGATTTCGTCGCTCATTCTCTGCCATTGATCACATCCTATTAAAAGAATATTGGAAGACACCCATGAACCAGATGCCACTCATCCTCAAATTTTCGACTACAAGAAGGCATTAGACAGGATGGAACCAGAGTGCATATGGAACAATCTGACGGAGCAAGAAGTACAGGAAGAGTACACCAACATCATCCAAGCATGCTTTGGCAGATGTACAACAACACCAATGCCTTTCAAATGAGAAGTTGTTATACCGGTAGAAAAAAGGCGAAAACCAAGGTGATCCCATCTCACCTAATCTTTTTTCTGCTGCTCTGGGAAGTGTAATAGGATGCTGTAATTGGACAGACAAAGGTATATTCATTTATAGGTGCGGGCTTCATCACCTGTGGTTCACTGATGACATAGCTTTAATCACAGATACAGCTTCAGAAGCCTCTAGCATGCTTAGTGAGCTTTGTAGCAAAAGTTAGTCAATTGGATTAAAGACGAACATGCAAAAGATGAAGGTACTCCAAAACAATTTCACAGATGGTGCTACAGTGACAGTAGATGCAGTCACCCTCAAAAATGTAAAAGAATACGTCTACTTCAGAAGGCTGTTAAGGAATGAACTGAAGCCGGAATTGAACAGACGCAGGAAAGCAGGATGGGCCATTTACAATTCTATCAAAATCACTGTGGATTCAACCGGAAGTCCAAAAAAAAAAACAACCCCAAAAACGGAAGTAATCTCTACAAGCTCAATTGTTCGACTTGACCATGCTACATGTCCTATGCTATGGTGCAAAGACATGGACAATGACAAAGGCTCTCTCGGAACAATTACAGGTTGTGCATGCCTCCCTCAAAATATGGCTTGTTGGGATATCTCTCCAAATGCAAACAGAATGTGGACTGCACAACGAATATGCTCAAAAAATATAAAAAGTGAAAGATCCTCTATGCCACGTTGCCCAACTCAAACATTGCTTTGCAGGCCACATGATGCGCAGAACAGATGAGCACTGGAGCAATGCCATGGCAGCATGGTACCCATAGAGATAGAAGAGACCTCTTGGTCATCCTCCCACCCAGTGGTCTGATTCATACTGTATGGCGCATAATGTGAGAGATGGACATGGTACACTGATCAACTTATGCTCAAAATAGATACGAATTGAGGTTATTAGAGAAGATGTTGTGATCCGCATGAAAGCTGAGAATGGATCGTCTAAGTGACTAAGTGAAGTGAAGTCATTATGGAGAGACATACCATCTTACTTACTTACTTACTTAGGCGATCCCTCGTTTTCCGAGGAGGATTGTCTTCCAGTATTCTTGTGGGTCCGTATGTGGCTGTGGACTCCTATTCTTGCTCTGCATGTTCTTCCGCAGTGAGGGCATTGGTTTCCAGGTGGAAGGCGGTCTCGGTCAGGGTTGGCTTGATGCGCCTTCCTCTTGGCATGCTTCTCCCTTTCGCCCTCCATTTGTGCCTCTTCAAATTCTGCAGCACTGCTGGTCACAGCTGACCTCCAGCTAGAGCAGTCAAGGGCTAGGGCTTCCCAGTTCTCAGTGTCTATGCCAGAGTTTTTAAGGTTGGCTTTGAGTCCATCTTTAAATCTCTTTTCCTGTCCACCAACATTTCATTTTCTGTTCTTGAGTTCGGAGTAGAGCAACTGCTTTGGGAGATGGTGGTCGGGCATCTGGACAACGTCGCCGGTGTAGCGGAGTTGATGGCGGAGGACCATCGCTTCAGTGCTGGTGGTCTTTGCTTCTTCCAGCACGCTGACGTTTGTCCGCCTGATTCCCAAGAGATTTGCATGATTTTCTGGAGGCAGCGCTGATGGAATCGTTCCAGGAGTTGCATGTGACGTCTGTAGACAGTCCACGTCTCACAGGCATATAGCAGGGATGGGAGGACAATAGCTCTATAAACAAGCAACTTGGTATCCCTATGGATGTCCCTGTCCTCAAACACTCTCTGCTTCATTCAGAAAAATGCTGCACTCGCAGAGCTCAGGAGGTGTTGGCAGCCACCTCTCCACCAAAGTCAACATTGACACCGAAATACAACACCGCCTGAGACATACCATCATGGGTTATCCAAAGGGGTTTTTCTGCTGCTGTAATTCTACTTCCTCAGCCACATGAGATGAAGTCTCCAGTTTGCAGAATAATTGTGAAACAATTCAGTATATGTGTGTGCACACTTACTAATGGTTTCTGGTGGCTTCCATATCTGTGAGGTAGTAACTGAGTTTTAGTCTGAAGGCACTATCTATGGTGTTGAACCATGTGGGAATAAGGTTCAGCATCTTGAGCTAGAACACACTAAAACTCAAGGTAGATGGACCACTCCACCCAGATGGCACCAGACTCCACTCTGAGCATGCAGCCAGAGGCGGCTCGTCCATTACGCAAAGTAAGCAGTTGCGGTACACTTTTTTTGTCAGGGGCGCAGAGGCGCCTCTGTAAATGCCCCTCGACCACCATTTGAGGAGCGCCCCCTCGGCTCACAACAGCCCTAGCAGTCCGGGGGGAGCCTCAGATTCCTTGCCTCACTGCCAGGCGATCCTCTTCCCGAAGGGGCCGGGCCCTTGAGCCTCACCTAGCCCCTCTCGTTCCTGCTCCACCTGGCCGCCAGGTGTGCACGCAGAGCTGGCGCTCAATCATTCTCCACGTTCGATCCCTTCCCCTGCATGCACGCGCACTGGGTGCTCAGGGCCAGCCTATCAAAGAAGAAGGGGTGACAAAAGGGGAGTGTGCCTCGGAGGGGAGGGAGGGGAGGGGAGGGGGAGAGAGACACAGAGACAGAGAGGGAGTGGGTGCTGCTTGACCTCCCCCTCCCCCTTTCCCTTATGGGGAGGGGAGGAGGAGAGAGAGACAGAAAGAGAGGGGGGTACTGCTTGACCTCCCCCTTAAGGGGAGGGGAGGGGGGGGAGAGAGAGACAGAGACAGAGAGGGGGGAGGGGTGCTGCTTGACCTGCCCCTCCCCCTTTCCCTTATGGGGAAGGGAGGGGGAGAGAGACAGAGAGAGGGGGGAGGGGTGCTGATTGACCTCCCCCCAAGGGCGGCTCAACCCATTACACAAAGTAAGCATTTGCAGTATAGTTGATTTTGCCCAGGGGGCGCTCTTGAGGAACTCTTGGGGGAAATAGACCTTGACATATGTGAGTTGTAGTTACACAGAACTCCCACGACGAACAGAAAATATATATCAATGATTGGTTGAGGGGGGGGGGGGCGCCAAAATACTGTTTGCTTACTGTTGAAAATTATCTAGGGCTGCCTCTGCATGCAACTGATATTTTTCATGCTAAATCCTTCTTTAAGAAATCATTGTGCAAAGAACAGCCATTATTGTGTAATTTTATATTAATCTCAAATTGCAATTATCTCTATGTTTGCTCTCCACATTTTGCAGAGGGAATGAATTCTCCTCTTTTGTTGCTATCAGCCACCAGGAATGGATGTTTGGATATTTCAATCATAGGGATCAGGGCATTCATACCTAAATATGCCAGTTGAGGGAATAAGCACGTATGCAGTAGCATTTGCCTACCACAACTTACCCTGTCATGGCTTATTAAGCCCAGTGTACAAGTGCATGCCAAATGTGATGAATATGTATGTGACCTCTTTCACAGCCATCACTCATTGGACAAGAACCCTCATGGCAGAAGCAACAGCGTCTCACATTAAACATAACTTGAGTTACAGGCATCTTATGATAATGTTTCTTAAGAACTTTAGGGGATTTTCATGTTCTAATAAATCTTAAATAATGTAATTTAAAAGTATAATTAATGAAACTTCCCCCCTAACTGTTTCTCTTGATGCTTTTTCTTTTGAATTCACTCTCCCATTCCCCTGCATCCCCTCAAGAAGAGATGTAAAATGAGTTATAACTAATAGATTCCATGGGTTATATACAAAATTTCAATACATTTTTGGTACTACATAAAGCTGCACCCAAATAATCTGTGATTTTTTAAAATTTTATTTTATTTAAGTAGACATACATTTGCAAGTGTTTGTTGCATACAGTGCAATACGTTTTATCTATTAATGTTCCATAATGATTTTTCTGATAAATCTGTGATTTTAATTATTAAAAAAAGAATAAATATTTCCAGAGTTTTAATTTTTAAGCTGCAATAGCATACCTTGTAATGCATCACTTTTATGATAATTAGATCATTAATATTACCTTTTCAAACGTTATACAGAGTAGGAACAATACTGTAACTGAGAACTTGTATATATTTAATTTTTCTTTCAACTTCCCCATACAAGGATTTTTGAAGCATTTTCAGCTGAATTTTTCAAATTTGAGCCATTTTTTTTTAAAGTCAGTAGCACATTCCCTCTCACATAAGTATTGGGAAAGTAACAGACTATGTCATGAATGACTTAATGAGTTCCTAAAATTTCTTGCAACATTATTATTAGTAAATTAATTCTGCTGAGGAAAAGAACTTAGTTACTAAATTTATTTATTTGTTTGTTTGTTTACTATATTTATATACCGTCCTTCTCAGCCTGCAGGCGACTCGGGATGGTTCACAATTAGTGCCAAGACCATAAAATACAATTTCTATACAATAAAAACAATCGGATAACAAAACTGTAACAAAATCAATAAAAACATGAACATTAGCGTCTCCTATTAAAAACCTTGTCCAATCACATCATTCAACCATTCCATTTTTATTTATTTTATTTATTTCGGGTATTTCTACCTCACCCTTCTCAACCCCCAAAGGGGGACTCAGGGCTGCTTCCAACCGGCATACAATTGATGCCTACAATTCACACAGTAAAATACATAGAAACAATAAATTATAACAGTTAAAACATTACATTAATACAATAAAATACAATAAAATGCCAGCCTGGTGGCCATCATTTTGCCAAGTCCGTAATTAATAAATTCATTCTGCTTATCATAGTCAGATTTCCAAAGCTTTAGTCATCATTGTCCATTGTCAGTCTGCCAGATTATCCAAAGGCCTGGTCCCATATCCATGTTTTTAATTTCCTTCTGAAAGGGAGGAGGGATGACGATGATCTAATTTCCCCGGGGAGTGAATTCCACAGGCGGGGGGCCACCACCGATAAGGCCCTGTCCCTCGTCCCCGCCAATCTCGTTTGTGACAAGGGCGGGGCCAAGAGCAGGGCTCCTCCAGAAGATCTTAAATTCCTAAGCGGGACGTAGAAGGAGATACGTTTGGACAGGTAAACTGGGCCGGAGCCGTATTTTCCTATGTCTATTACACTGTATTTGGAAATACCTGCTCAAAGAGCCAAGTCTTGACTCTTTTTCGAAATGTTAAAAGAGAGGGGGCTGATCTGATATCCATAGGGAGGGTGTCCCATAGCTGAGGGGCCACCACTGAGAAGGCTCTGTCTCTCGTCCCCGCCAACCGTACTTGTGATGAAGGTGGGACCGAGAGCAGGGCCTCCCCAGACAATTTTAAAGTTCTAGAGGGTTCATATATTTTGCACTAGGAAATGTGAGCTAAATTGAAATGCATCAATGAAGGAGCATCTGGAACAAAACTATTTAATGGTGAAATCCCCAGCCTCCCAAATCTGTTCCAGAGAACCAGTGTATGAGACAAGATTATGGATTTTGATCTGACCCATGATTATGTTGAAGGTCATTCCACAAAGAGGGGATGTTTTAGCACCGTCTCAAGGTGCAAACAACCCTACCTGCTGCTATCATTTTTCCCATCCAGGTAGTAAAAAGGCTAGAAGTAGGATCACAACATAGAGACTAGGGGGGATTGGTGCTTCTTTACAGTTTCCCTAGGATTGACTAAGGCCTCAACTTACACCACTCTATTCCAAGAAGGAGATGGTTCCTCTTTTGTTTTTTATTTAATTATTTTAATTTGGATAAAGAGGAAATGGGAAGAAGTGGGGATTTTTTTTGTTTTTCCAAGTAAAGTGGGGGAACAATATTGTGAGAGGAAAGTAAGAAGGAAGAAAAGAAAAGAATATTAAAGTAATTTTTTTTAAAAAAATGTGACTTCCAATTTGATTCCTCTTTTGATAGGAAAGTACAGTATAGTACAGTACTTATACTGACCCATAGATAAGTTCACCCAGGTTTTTGGGTTGATTTTGTGACTTAACTTTCTAGACCTATACAAGCGTATACAGTAAGTCAGTTATGGGCAACCTTTTGAGCTTGGTGTGTCATCATTTGCCAAAAACTTGAGCATAACTTGAGTGGGGGTGTCACTTCGAGAAAAACCCCCCATAATTTTTCTATATTTATTGTTTAAATAAGAAAAATGTATAATCCATGCTGAGTTATGGAGTGAATAATGCTCAAATGTGCAGATGTTAAATTTGTAGAGCCTTTTACAAATTTAAGGATAGAATTAGACTGGTTCTTAAAAGGCAGTGTTTCTCAACCTGGGGGTTGGGACCCCTGGGGGGGGGGGTCACGAGGGGGTGTCAGAGGGGTTGCCAAAGATGATTAGAAAACACAGTATTTTTTGTTGGTCATGGTTCAGAATGCTCTTTGATTGTAGGTGAACTATAAATCCCAGCAACTACAACTCCCAAATGTCAAGGGCTATCTTCCCCAAACCACATGTCCACATTTGGGCATATTGAGTATTTGTGCTGAGTTTGGTCCAGATGCATCATTGTTTTGAGTGCACAGTGCTGTCTGGATGGAGGTGAACTATAACTCAATGCCCACCAAACCCTTCTAGTATTTTCTGTTGGTCATGGGAGCTCTGTGTGCCAAGTTTGGTTCAATTCCATTGTTGGTGGAGTTCAGAACGCTCTTTGATATTGTAGGTGAACTATAAATCCCAGCAACCATAACTCCCAAATTACAAAATCAATCCTTCCCTCAACCCCACCAGTATCCAAATTTGGGTGTATCGAGTATTTGTGTCAAATGAATGAAAATACACGATGATTCGTAACAGGAGAAAAATTACAGTTCTGAAATAGCAATGAAAATAATGTTATGGTTGGGGGGTCACCACAACATAAGGAACTGTATTAAGGGGTCACAGCATTTGGAAGGTTGAGAACCACTGTTATAAGGTGTACTTCTTTGTATGTGTCTGCGTGTCATCAAAAATAGCCATGCGTGTCAGTGCTGACACACATGTCATAGGTTCACCATCACGGCAGTAAGTAATACTTAGGATTTGCTTTTGATTAACTAAAGCCTTGCAGGTCATTACTTTGCAATCCTTTGCAATCATTGATCATGATTAAACAAAATTGATAGCAAAATGTCTGCTTTTTAAGTATCCAACCCTTAAAAAATGAAGCGAAAAGAATAATGCTTCATTATAAGGTTGCTATGATGTATTCACAGTTTAATTAAATGTTTACGACTCAATGTTTACTCAAATCACTTTATTCCATCTTTACTAACCAATGTTATAATGTACTTCAGGGCCCAAATCAAAGTGTATTTAATGAATACGTCGCTCCAGAAAAACATGATATGAAGCAGTAAGATAAAATCAGGAACCAGTCACTCGATTCCATAGTGCAATGGAAACATTTACTTTGACAAGGAAACTATCAAATATCCCACATTGTTCAAACAAGTTGTTAATGTGTGGGCAGGGAATGAGGAACAGAGAGCAAAAAACCCTTGAGATTTCCTTATCTCATCTCTGTTACAAGTAGCTCTAGCTGAAAGTTATCTTAATTCTTCATAACCAAAGAACTGAAAGAAATGGCTCTGAGCTTCCTAGTTGATTTAACAGGCCTGTTTCTGAAGGACCACGGGGTGAAAAAAAGAAAGGAAAATGATCTATTTTTAAAAAATATATATTTACCATGCTATAATACAGACCAAAGAAAATAGTGGGGCAGGAGGAGAAAGGGTCAAAGGAAAGGAAAAAATGAAAAGAAATGAAATAAAGCAAATCCAGTCTGTTGGCTCTTCTAGACTGAAGTAAAGGAATGTGAGGTTTTTGGAATATTCCATGGATTTTGTCACAGGATACAATAATATCAGCCAAATTTATGATAAAGCTGCCCATCCGAGAGATTTCTTTCTCTCCCAAAACGGGGCCTCTTGTCATGGCATTGAACATATTTAAATCATTTGGAATTTAATGCCATTTTACCAAACTCGTTATTTAATCAAGTTTTAAGTGCTTAAATGTATTTTAGTTAATTATTACAGGAGTGTTATTGTAGGGATTTGTGTATATTGTGTCTTTGTATACTTGTATTTGGATCCCCTGGTGGCACAGTGGGTTAAACCACAGAGCTGCTAAGCTTGTTGTTGTAGTAGAGCCTGTGAGTAACATTGCAAGCAGTAGTATGGGTACCAGAAGGGGGGAAAGGGTTACTCGAGAGCAGGAATCTGATGAGGAACAACAGAGGAAAAGGATCTGGGATATACTTATGGCACCTACAGATGAGGACTCATTTGAGGGGTTCTCCGGGAAAGCGACAGGACTGCATCCTTGAAGCGACAGGACTGACCTTGAGGGAGCTGGGGGTGGTAACGGCTGACAGGGAGCTCTGGCGTAGGCTGGTCCATGAGGTCACGAAGAGTCGGAGACGACTGAACGAATGAACAACAACAATCGGGGAAGAACCCCTCAACCCACACAGTCACAACATTTCTCAGATAAGAACCAGGACAGAATGAGTGCTTCTATGCCCTCCTCATTTCTGGTATTTCTACCTCCAAAGTCAAAGAAAGAATGAAAAAGTTACAGAAACCAACTTTATCGTATAGAGTCAGCAGCTTCCTGAATGCATCACAGAAGGCTCTGTGAGAATAGAAACAGGTGAATAGGGGAAATCATATATATTATGGCACAACTAATTTCCTTCATTTACCTGAATCCCTCCCACTTTCCAAACAGCCCGAATCCAAAGATTTAGGCATTCAAGAAGCAAGAAGTCTTTTTCTTCATTTCAGTTTGAGATGGCAGTGATGAGAGGGGAGATAGGGGAAGATAGAAGGAATTAAGAAGCAGGAAAAGAGCAAATGCTTGCTCCACCATATGACAGATACCAGAGTTGTCCATTTACACCTTTTCAACATTGCTGCTTTGCTTCCAAAGACTTCTCTTTTTCCTGATCCTTCTATGCCTTAGAGCATCAAATCTTTGAGGATGCAATGGTGGGAATGCCACGAATGATTTTTCAATGACTTTAAAGCATAGGTTCTTTTTATTGCAATTTCCAGTGTGAAAGGGTATATCAGATTCCAGAAAAACATTTAGACAAAGAATGACATTGGACATACAGACATACAGATTCTATGCAACTACATTGGATTTACAATTACAAGG
Organism: Anolis sagrei; assembly: GCF_037176765.1. NCBI lineage: Eukaryota > Metazoa > Chordata > Lepidosauria > Squamata > Anolidae > Anolis > Anolis sagrei. Next base: position 155,575,833 of record NC_090021.1, read on the forward strand.
CTAACAAAAAACAAAGGGAAATTACCTTTTCACTGAACATTCACACCACATGTACCCGCATTCATCCTCAGGCATTCAAATATTACCATATAACTTTCTCCCTCCTTGGAGAAGCACCTGTTAGGCCAGACCCTGCTAATGCATATTTCCATAACTTCAAAACGCGAAAATGCCAAAACTTCTTTCCCTAAGAACAATTCCAAGGACCAGATCTCTGTTTTCCATACAGCAGAACCTGACTCTCTGCACAAAATTTAAGACTCTAAAAGTGAACTTTTTCTCTTCCCTTGAGAAAGAAGCCCCAAAGTGACCAGACTGCTCCCATGCAAATCTGCCACTCTCCACAGGTACACTATCTCTCTCCTTCCCATGGAGCAGAGCATAGTGGGTGGAATAGACTCCTCAGGTCTGCCACACTTTGAACATTATTAGATTGAGTCTTTTGTAGGAATATGCTGCTGATGTAGTCTCAAAGTTGTAAATTAATGATAGACATCTCCCATCCTGGGTCCATCTCAGTTTCTTGGCCAGATGTTGAATCTTCTTGATTGGTGTTGACAAACACAAGGCTTGTGTTGACTTCCTTCTTAATGTTCAGATGGAATCTCCTTTCTTGTAGTTTGAAGCCATTGTTCCGCGTCCTAGTCTCCATGGAAGCAGAAAACAAGCTTGCTCCCTCCTCCCTGTGGCTTCCTCTCACATATTTATACATGGCTATCATCTCTCAGCCTTCTCTTCTTCAGGCTAAACATGCCCAGCTCCTTAAGCTGCTCCTCATAGGGCTTGTTCTCCAGACCCTTGATCATTTTAGTCGCCCTCCTCCAGCTTGTCAATATCTCTCTTGAATTGTGGTGCCCAGAATTGGACACAATATTCCAGGTGTGGTCTAACCAAAGCAGAATAGAGGGGTAGCATGACTTCTCTAGATCTAGACACTATGCTCCTATTGATGCAGGCCAAAATCCCATTGGCTTTTTTTGCCATCCACATCACATTGTTGGCTCATGTTTAACTTGTTGTACACAAGGACTCCAAGATCTCTTTCACACGTACTGCTCTCGAGCGAGTCGTCCCCCATTTTGTATCTTTGCATTTCGTTTTTCCTGCCAAAGTGGAGTATCTTGCATCAATATCATTTTAGGTCCATACTGGGAGTTTTTTTGGAGACGACGGTGATGGCGGGGGCAAGGAGGTCTGGTGTGTATCATATAGTGTTCTGAATGGTCTACATTTGAGACAGTCTGGGATATTGTGGCTGTTGAGAAGCTCTTTATATATCCTCCAGCTCTCTGAATATATACATTGAATAAATGTGCATTTCCCTTCTAACTCATGGCAATTCAGCTGCTTGCTTGTTTCCTTATAAAGAACAAAGCCACAGGGCATTTACTGCCTTAGAGCTTCTTTTATGAAAGCAAAACTTGAAGCCATGTTTGTATTTCAAGCAAAGCTTAACACATAAATTCAACTTTTGTGTGTGTGCTAAGATTGCTGAAATGGCATGCAAATCTTTCCCGAATTAGAAATACTATCAGCACAGAGGATATTTCATGGCTGTTGATGAAATATTTAACCAATCCAAAGAAAGGCAATGAAATAAAACCACCATCACTCATAAATTTAATAGAGGAGATTTTTAAAAAACAAAACAAAAAGGACAGACAGAATAAATAGCAAATGGGAGAAGTATCTGCTATTATATTATATAAAACATTATGCAGAAAAATCTGGTAAAGAAATGGGATGCAAGGAATCCATTCCAAAAGAACAGAATATTGGCCACACACTGGCTTTTGGTCTTAGAACAAGAGAATAATTCTCCATGAAAAGTATACCTGATAAATATGATTATTCAGATGATTCTGAATTTGGCCAAGTTTTTATCTGTCTCCTAGGGATTAAATTGTTATGTACAAAATATTATTTATTTATTTATTTATTTATTTATTTATTTGTTGTATTTATATTCCGCCTTGCTCTTTCCCTGAGGGGATTCAAGGTAGTTTACAGATAGGAAATGATTCAATGTTTTAACAACAATATGCAATTAAAATGCATTAAAATTAAAATTAAGTACATTAAAACATTATAAAACGTTACTATCACCATAAAACCACATAATCCGTAATCATAATCCAGGTCATTCCGGAAGTCATTGCACATAATTCCAGTTAATCTATTGCACTATGGTTCTTCTCTGAAGGCTTGATCCAAGAGCCACATTTTCACTCTCCTTCTGAAGATCAGGAAGGAGGGGGCTGATCTAACAGCCACCGTTGGGCCAGCACTGAGAAGGACCTGTCTCTCGTTCCCACCAATCATGCCTGAGAAGGAGGTGGGACCAAGAGCAGGGCCTTCCCGAATGAATGTAATCTCCGAGATGGTTCATAGAGGAAGATCCATTCGAACAGGTAAGCTGGGTCAGTACCGGCCCAGATATACACATGATCTTGTGTATTTTAACATTTACTTTTATCTGCAAAGCCATTCAATGCTAATTAAGGTGGCCAATTGCAGCATTCTGTTGGGGTTCAGTCTGATCCTGATCTGTGTGAACAGGATTCTCTGATAGTTTTTCAAACTGAGCAAGCTCTCCCTGACTATGACAGTGTGGAATCTGTTGTTGATGCAGAGATCAGTGGGAATGAAAACGAAACCCAGCAGTTAGAAGAGAATGTTTTGGAAGTTAGCCATGATATCTCCCCACCTGGGCTTGATAATGAGGTCCGAAGAGAACAGATAGTGAGAGATTGATTTGTTTCCAAGTCTGTATGAAGGTCACAGCGCCTTCAGCAGAAAGAGGCCCAAACAGAAAAGTCAAGGGGCGTTTCTAAGAATAGCTTCTTTGGTTTAAGAGCATCCCTGCCGGGTGTTTCTTTAGGTCAAGCAATGTTCGGGACTGTGGCTGGTCTTGGCAGAATTCCTGTGTTCCATGGCCAGTAATCCCAGAGGCTTGTAGTTTCCAAGTTCATGGTTAGTAAAAGGCTAACAGACTCCTGGTTATTGTTTTGTGGCTTTTGAAGTTTTGCTGAAGTTCAGAGATCCTATTGACTACTGTGTTTTTCTGTGGCTTTTTTTACTCTGCATTTACCTTTCTTTTGTAACCAATTTTTCATCAATAAACAAGGATTGCTTTTCCTACAGTCCAGAGTGGTGGATTTAATCTTATGGTCTTGTTTCTTGAACTGTGATGCAACAAATTCACACTTGCCTCCAACAGACAAAAGTTGTTTCTCCCACCCTGGACATTCCACAGATATATAAACCAATTTGCCTAGTTTCCAACAGACCTCACTACCTCTCAGGATGCCTGCCATAGATGTGGGTGAAATGTCAGGAGAGAATGCTTCTGGAACATGGACATACAGCTGGAAAACTCACAACAACCCATTGATTCCGACCATGAAAGCCTTCAGCAACACAAATGTTTATCTGTTTAATTAACTGGTTGACTGAATTTGGTTTAATTCTTGCCACCCAACCAGATGCACACAAATTTTATCAATTCCATATTCCAAGTGAACAGAAAATTAGACCTCACTCTCATAAATCAGAGGTCAAGGCTACTGATGGCATGTGTGCTAATAATTCTATATTTAGAAGTTAGAATTCAATACATATGTAATGATTTTGTTGTTCTTTAAGCAACAGCAACAAAATACTACTGTAATGTTCTCAGCATGTTACTTGGATCTGCTTGACTTTCAAAAGCTAACGCTGATCTTTTCTGATTTAGGAGAAAAGATGCCAATAATATGTTAATGGGCTTGGCACAGGGAGCTCTAAATGGCTGGTGAACACAAATCTCTGACCGATGCAACATACGTTTCAGATATAATTCTTTCCATTCTGAAGTAGACTTACAACTTGGGAGACAAAGGTGGACCACACGATCTTAAACACTCAGGAAAGCCTGGCTAGCTTAGTTATTTTTACAGCTTGCTTTTATCTCCCAAAGTGTTCCTGGCTGGCTCACAAGTGATTCATTATACATACGACTCCTCCCAAATATCTCAGGTCATTACACCATTGACTTCCTTTGAGGAGTGTTCAAGCCTGGATGCAGCCTGTCTCTGTAGAATTGTTTATCTACTGCTCTGCTTTGGCTTGTTCAGCCAGGACCCCATTCTGCCAAATAGGCACAGCCCTCTATTTGGGAATATTTCGGTTTGAAATAGCTAATTTGCCAAAACATGACTTTTTGGCTTTAGCTCCTGAGACCAGCTTTGACTCAATTTTTTTCAATTGAGATTGAATGATGGCTGTGGGTGGGGAAATGTGATGAATTTACCAAAATAAAAAAGACATAAATCAAGAGACAGATTACAAGTACCTCTGCAAATCTATTTCTAACCAAATTTACTCCATAATGCTCATTACTACAAAGACATAGTTTTTATCCCTACTAGCCTACAGAATTGCTGAAGAATTTGAAAAGCTAGATTAAAAAATAAGTACTTACAGTTGCTACCCATAAATAGTTCTGGTATTTTAAAAGGGACTATTTCTTTTCTAGTACTGATATATGTAAAATTTAGTACCTTACAGTATTATTGAAAATAGCTATAATAGTTGTTTCTTACATATTCAAGCCTGTGATACAAAACATGTAGTTGGTTCTGTGCTGTCACACGCTGGGCCTGTAGCAATTGTCTATTAACAGGACGTGATATTTATGTGCCCAGCAGGACACTGGGGTGCCTCAGCTGAGAGGCCCTATGAATTTCCCTATACAAAGTCTTTAGAAGCTTGGAAGGTTTAACAAAGTTCTTTTATTGGGGCAACAAATCAGTCAAATACTTCTTAGATCTTCAACAAATCAACCAAATATTTCTTAACTTGTCCACAATGGACAGGCAACTAGCTTCATGATCTGTTTCTTTCTTCTATGAGGGAAATCCTTTTGACCCCTCCCTGGGCAATCTGTCTTTTAGACTTAGCTGGCGTGGGGCCCTACTCCTGGTTCCAATTTGCTTTCATAGAATCATAGAATCAAAGAGTTGGAAGAGACCTCATGGGCCATCCAGTCCAACCCCCTGCCAAGAAGCAGGAATATTGCATTCAAAGCACCCCTGACAGATGGCCATCCAGCCTCTGTTTAAAAGCTTCCAAAGAAGCTTTATGGGTACCCGAGTAGATCTTACCGGCTAAAACTCTGAAGATTTTCCAGCTAGAGTCCTTTGCATTTTTTCCAGAAATGCTGTGAATCTGTTTCTTTAACCCCAACAAGGGCTGTGCTGTATTTCTTAGTAAAGCTATGAGAATTGTCTTCCCCAGCCAAACTTGTAGGAAACGAAGCTTTTCGACAGGAGGGAAAAACTCACATGTCCTGTAGTTGGGCTTCAAACTGTAAGACTGAACAAACTGTCCCCTTTTTCCCTCCTGAACCTGGGGGAAGGGCGGTTCCAAAAGCCCCAACGATGATAGGCAGGCTGCAAGCCTATGACTGCAGCCTGGGGAAAGCTGCTTAACTGCAAAATGCTTGGATAACACAAACACGTGCAAACTAACCATGCATATAAAAAGAAAATTTAGCTTCTGGCACAGCTGTACCAGCACAGGTTCATCTCTTCCAACTATATATTAAAAATCTTAAAATAATGTCAAAGCTAAGGAATTATGTTTGTCCTTCATCAGGTTGCAATTCTGAAGCAAATGAATTATTCTCCAGTTGTTACAAATTAAGAAATTACAAGGAATTAGTTAATTGCAACTAGTTACTGCTTGTCTGGGAAACATTATGGAGCAAAAAAAATCCATCATGCACACACAAATAAAACAAAACAAACCCAGTACTACAGTACAACCATAAAATTCTTCACACAAGCACATCCACAATTCAAACACAAGGGTAAGATATATTCAAGAAAACCATAAACTACTCCAATACAAATTCTGTCTATTTCTGTTATTTAGACTGGGAGTATTGTTGATATTTTAAGTATTATTTTAAGGGGTGGGTTGTACTTTTAAATGCCTTTTACCTGGCTTTACATAGCACTTGGTTTCATTATGATTTAATTGTTCTTTTCAATGTCTTTCAATAATACAGTATAATTGATTGTCTACTTTTTGTTTGCATTCATGTTGAAACTTGAAAGAGACACTCTAGTTTCATTTTCTCCATTGAGCAACAGATTGTATTCAATGGCATAGGATGTTCCTACCATGTCTATGATCCTATGGTCCTATGTTTTAAGCTGCTTTGGGCATAGTGCTGGCTAGAAAGGCACGTTCAAAACATATGTGGGGTCCATATTAGACAAAAATGAAATAAATACATTCAATATAATACAATTTCAGATTATTGTAATATTGATATTAAATTATCTCAGAGTAGTGTACAATAAAATCAGTAGGGCCAATTGATATTTCTTAAAGTTGTACGCCATACAAAAGAAGATAATAACAGTGTAGATATACAATAGTTAAAATTCTTAGCTGCTGCGGACATGCTGCTAGTCCCACTTGTTAGTTATTAGGGCTGGACAATTCGTTTCGTTAATTCGTAATTCGTTAAAAAATTCGTTAATTTTTGAATTACGAAACGATTATAAAACTTTTTTTTTAACCTGGAAGTGTTTTTAAATATCGAAACGGCAGGCGCCAAAAAATTTTGTATTTCCGTCCATTTCGGAAATACGTAAGATGGCCGCCTGCCGATGGTTGCTGAGAGGGCGAGCTTACTTTTCCTTGGAAGGGAGAGGGGCGAGCGAGTGGCTCGCGAGAGGGGGCAAGCTTCCCTTTCACTTTGGGAGGCAGAGAGAGATGAGGAAAAGAAGGAGAGAGGTTTCCCAACGCGACAAGGCAATGGAGTTCCTAATTAAATATAAAGAAGGGAAGGAGGGTGCTTGAGAGAGGGGCCTTAGTTTCCACCAGTCTGCATATTTTATTTGATTTGCAAGATAAAATACAGAGGGAAGTTTGAGGCTGGGATGCCGCCTGTCAAGCACTTTCTCTCCTTCAGGGTCCCTTTTGGATTGAAGCCTCCCCATGAGGAAGGCGTTGGGGAGTCTCAGCAGGGTCACCTCCCCCCCCACTCCTTCCTCCCTCTCCCCCCAGGAAAGTGCGGGATTGGTCTCTCCGCCTGCCGATGCTTGCTGAGAGGGCGAGCTTACTTTTCCTTGGAAGGGAGAGGGGCGAGCGAGCGGCGAGCGAGAGGGCCCGCCAGAGTGAGTGCCTGCCTTCCCTCCTTAATAATAATTTAATTCTACTAAATTAATAATTTAATTAAAAAAATATTTAAAAAATATTGAAAAAAAGGGCGCCATCTTTACAAAATGTTTTGTAAATATTTACGAAATTTCGTAAATACCGAACTTTTTTTTTGGAAAATTTTGTAATTATTTTAAATATCGAAACAAAAAAAAACCCAATTACAAATCGATTTTAGAAACAAATTTTTGCGTTGTTACCCAGGCCTATTAGTTATCTGTTTAGAATGTGATACATCTAAATATCTAGTTGTATGACTCTAAAGTCCAGAATATCTGCTTGCCTATTTCCAGTCAGCAAAGGCATACAGCGATGGCCAGGAGCTCTCCGGGGACTCTATGGTTGTTTGCAAAGCAAGTAGCCATGGTAAGATGACCATCCAGTAGGACCAAATAAAATTCTTTCCTTCTCAAAGGTTTGCACTCTGCCTGCTTTTGCTGTGGGATGTAGACCGATAATCTAGCTGCTCCCAAGGCTGGTCTGGAGTATTATTGTCAAAGAAAATGATGAGTTAACAATCTCTTCCCAATGTAAGAAATTCTTTGAAAACTTCACAGTTTTTGAATTAACAATTTCGGACTTGTTCTGCACAAAATTTACACATGGTTGTTGTGCACAGAAAATGTCCTTTTGAAGAAATAATGACATTTTCAATTGGTAAAATTTTGTTTTTACAATGAAAAGATCTTTTTTTTTTTGCACAGAAAATGTAGTTGATTCATTTTTTCGCATATGGTTGTTTCATGCAAGAAACAACCTTTTCTGCACAGTTGGTAAAATAAAATTTGTGGAAAAGAGATTACTCATGATAAAATTAAATCCAATTGATTTCAATAGAATTACTGTAATTATAACTTGGACAGAAACCAACTCATTGATAATTTATCTTCTATTTTTACTCTTCTCCAAAGGAAAACATTTAGTTGATGCTCCAAGAAGCCGAGCTCAGCTATTATGTTGGGGGGTGGGGGTTGATCTAGAAAACCTACTAATCTGGACAAGTTGACTAGAAACACTAGAGGTTTCTGAAGAAAAACAAAGGGATTTGGTTTGCAATTTATCTCCTAAAAAGGAAAATATTGAGAAATTAATCTCTTTCCATCTCTCTGTCTCTGTCTCTCTCTCTCCCTGTCTCACTTCATTTTTTGTCACTGGAGACAGCATCCTTCTTTTGAAAGATTTCCAGAAAACACGACTGCCTTTGAGATGATATATTGTATTTTTATTGCTTAAATGCTGTCCTGGGCAAGAGAAGAATTAAACATAACAACCTTAGTAAGTAAACTGAAGTCGACTGCTATCGGTAGGATTGGCTTTAATTTGTTTCAATAAATCTTTGAAGAGTAGCAGCAGCAGCACAAGCGGATTGGTTTTCCTCAGAGTCAATGTCAAACCTGCCATTTTAATGGCTTTATTGAGGTTTTTCCAAAATCCCAGAGAGGGAGGATGATGTGGGAGCAGGGAGGAATAGACTTGTCTCAGACATGCAATTTTTGAAGAATTGTTAGAAGTCTCATTATATTTGATGATATTCTTCCCAAATGAGGAAACTTTATTTTCTCCCACCATACCTATACAACAAAATCACAATTTATACACCTAGGCTTTGTTTTTTGTACCAGATTCTGCACCCCAAAGGGCAAATGTTACACTGAGAATTAGATAAGGGTGTAACCAAGCAGGCCCGTAGCCAGGATTTCGTTTCGGGGTGTGTGTGAATTTTTTTCAGGGGGGTTTGGGGGGGGGGCTGAGTTTCAGGGGGGGGGGCTGAGTCTGAGTGAAAGAGGGTCTAGCCTAGCAAACCTTTTGTATCATTACCCCAATGCCCCCATGCATATGGGATATATTGAGTATGGTGATCAGATCATGATATGAATAAACGTAACAGTTTAAATAATGCACCAGTAAGGCCTTTTCATGAATCACCATGAGAATTTCGGGGGAGGGGGGCTGAAGCCCTTCAAGCCCCCCCCCCCCGACTACATGCCTGTCACGAAGCAAACTCCTGGAAATCTTTACTTCGCAAAAAATGGAACCAAATTTTCTTTTTAGGAAATTTCTAACTCTTCAATTCTGCAGGTATGATTAAAAATGTAACTTTTCTGGGCTCTGATCTTTTCTCTCCCCAGTATCTATAACGAAGCCAATGTTGACCTGGGGCAGGGCCTTCTTAGTGCAAGCTGGGACTGTGGAACCTTCTCCTCCCTCAAGTTGCTTTATGGTCCCAATCCTCTATTCCTTTCAATGTTTATTTATTTATTTATTTAGAACTTTTATATACCGATCTTCTCACCTCCGGAGAGGGCCTCAGGCCGGTTTACAACAAGATTCATGAACAGTAGTTTAAAAACATCACACCCCATAACATTCTAATACATAAAATACATTAAAAAGCAGACATGTACTTACATAAGGCCAAGTCGTAAAAAAAAATCATTATTCATTACCATCCATCCGTGTGGTCAAAAGTTATTGACTTACTCATCAAATGTTAAATTCCAGAGCCAGGTCTTCACCAATTTTCTAAAAGTCAGGAGAGAAGGTGCAGTTCTAATCTCCAGAGGGAGAGAGTTCCAGAGCCGAGGGGCCACCACCGAGAAGGCCCTGTCCCTCATCCCCACCAGATGCACTTGCGAGGGTGGTAGGACCGAGAGCAGGGCCCCTCAAGAATATCTTATCAACCTTGATGGTTCATAGGGGAGAATCCGTTCGGACAGGTAAACTGGGCCGGAGTCATTTAGGGATTTATAGGTCAACACCAGCACTTTGAATTGTGCCCGGAAGCTAATTGGCAGCCAGTGGCGCAACAGAGGAGTAGTATGCGCCCTGTATCCCGCTCCTGTTAGCAATCTGGCTGCCGCTTGTTGGACTAGTTGAAGCTTCCGGGGAGTCTTCAGAGGCAACCCCACGTAGAGAGCGTTGCAGTAGTCTATATGGGATATAACCAGAGCGTGGACCACCATGGCCAAGTCAGACTTCCCAAGGTACGGGCGCAGTTGGCGCACAAGTTTTAATTGTGCAAAAACTCCCCTGACCACTGCCGAGACCTGGGGTTCCAGGCTCAGCGATGAGTCCAGGATCACTCCCAAACTGTTGTTTTTAAAGCACTCTTATTTCTTTTTGAAAACATTTTTATCAATTGAAAACTATTTACAATATCTTTTAAAAAGTAGGGCATTAAGGGGGCATGATGGTAAGGGAGTACTAACATAGGTGCACTAACAATAATTTATTTTTGAAAGGAAGAAAAAAAAACAACAAACAGAAAAACTACACAATTGCAACTCTATTATCTAAGGAATTGGGGGGAGGAAAGGATAAAGTAGAAGAAAGAAAAAATGGCTTCCAATCGTCTTCACTTTGGTCCTTTCTTAATTCTTTACAGTACTGCTCTCCTCTCTTCAGTATCAAAATAGTTTTAAAAAATCTCTTTTTTTAATATGATTCAATTAGCAATTTTATTTTTCTTGCATCATATAGTCTCTTATTGGTGTTCAATCTATTGTTTTTTTATATCCATCTGAAGCTTTATTTAGTAATTGGGTTAGTTTATCCATATTCAGCACTCTTTTTCTTTTTCTTGGAAGGAACTGAACAGACTGAGCTCTGGCACCACGAGATGCAGAGCCAATCTTAAGAAATGGGGCTACAAAGTTGAATCCACGACATGCGAGTGTGGAGAAGAACAAACCACTGACCACCTGTTGCAATGCAACCTGAGCCCTGCCACATGCACCATGGAGGACCTTCTTGCGGCAACACCAGAGGCACTCCAAGTGGCCAGATACTGGTCAAAGGACATTTAATCAGCTACCAAGTTTGCAAAATTTGTGGGTTTTTTTAATCTGTTTGTTTGTTTTGTTTTGTTAGAAATGCAATACAATGTTCTGGTTGCGGATGACACGATAAATAAATACTCTTTTTCTATGTGCATTTGGGAAGGAGAGTTATGGAGATCTTCTACCACTGCACTTACTTTAATTGCTATATTTGAAAGCTGAGTAGTGAGCTTTCTATGCTGTTGAATTCTGCAGAGTCAGGTTTCATGTTCACCTAGGCAAAAATATGCAGACCTTGGCCTTATCCTACCTTTGAACCTAGAGTTGCCATGATTAGTAGTCATTGATAGCTCCATGGCTCATGTCTTATGTAATGCTAATCAAAAAGACAACCATATTGCCATCTCTATATTAGACTTGGAGGATGAATGCAAAGAGAGGGGGACAAAGTGGTCAGTCTGATGGCTGCATCACAAAATTTCAGAATTCTTCAGGAAGTTGCCCATGGACTGATCTGCAGCCGTCAACTTGGAGGAGAGATCAATGCTGCACCTAACTGGGAAAGCCATACATGTGTCTCCCACAAGAATATTTTTTGCAGTCCTGAATACCTTCAGATTTGCCTGACCATGCTTTTTTTTTTGCCCCTCTCATCATTTGATGAATTTCTGCTCTTGTAAGCAGAACAGTGTTCCTTATAAATAGGTGGTGGAGCTTCCTATACTAGTTAGCGTCAAAACAATGAATACTTTGAGAACCAGAGGGGAACTTTTATTTTTCAGTAGCTCATGTGGCTCTTTGAGGATTATGGTGCATAAAAATGGCCTCTGGGTGTGATAGTTGTTTACGCTTAAGTTTTTCAAGAAGCTTTGTTTTTCAAAGATAAAGTTGCAAAGTTTTCCTAAAATAAAATTGAAAAATTGCAGAAGTGTGGGAAGACAGGGTTACAACGGTATGTGGAACTGAACTGCTGTGGATACCAAGTGTTGTAGTACAGCGTGATAGTAACTTTACTACTACTGGTAGAAGGGAGAAGAGGGCTGTGCAGGTGTTGGAGGAGGAGCAGCAGCGAAAGCAGATTAGAGACATATTCATGGCTCCAACTGATTCAGAGTCCTTCGAGGGTTTCTCAGATTGTGAAATGGGGGAAGGAGAGGAAAGCAGGGGAGTTAAGCGGACTACTCGAGAACAAGAATCAGATGAGGAGATCCAAAGGAAGCGTATCCGTGATATATTTAGCGCTCCAACAGAAGATGAAGACTTTGTGGGTTTTGAAAGGAGTGATGGGACTGGGAGTGTCGATGGGGAAGAGGATGCTTTAGACTGGACCTGTGTTCAGGAAATTAGGGACATTTGTACTCAGCCTACATCCAGTGATGACTTTGAGGGGTTTGCAGAGGACTGGCAATCTGGGAACACTTGGGAAGACCTAAGTCTTGAAAGACGCTGGCAAAGGTGAAGAGATGGGCATCAGTGCTCAGCTGCAGGGAACGGGGCAGCTGAAAGTGATGATGAAAGGGTGGGGAACAGTTCATCCTCTGATGAGGAGTTATAGGATATAAGTTGGTTTGTTTTCAATGGGTCTTTGCAGAAGGCAAAGTGTCTTATCAGGTTTGGATCTTTGTTACTGCCATTACTCTCAAGTTCGGGTCCTTGGACTACAGATCTCCGTGTTTCCGTTACTTCTGGTTGGAACTCCGTAAGTGCTGACTTCAACCTTCCCTTTGACTCTGGACTGTGTTTTGACGACGACTTCGCTTTTTGGACTGCTTCATCTCATTTTGGACAAGCCTGGACATCGGACTGTTTTTGGACTTTGATTTTGCATGCTCCCACCTTGTTTTCTTGTGATTTTTGGACCTTTTGAATTTCAAGCAGATTGCTGTAACTTTTTGTTATCCCAGATTATACTCTGGTATAATCCAGATTATATTTAAATTGGGTTTTTGCTTAGCGATTGCTATAGAGTCTTAGTTTGTGCTAGAGGCACTGAGTTAAGTGTCTCTAAGCCTATTTTGTGTTTAATAAACCTTTGTTTGGACCTTTTATACTGTATTTGGCATTCTTGAGGCTTCTGGTCTTGACACAAAGGGCTCATTGTACAACTAAAATGATAATAATAATAATAATAATAATAATAATAATAATACTTTATTTATACCCCACCACCATCTCCCCAATGGGGCTCGGGGTGGCTTACATGAGGCCAAGCCCAACAACACATCAGTAAAACAAAACAGCAAGCAAATAAAACAGTACCATTAATATAATTCACATATAAGCAATAACACACAAATTTTAAAACCTTATGGCAGGGCAAGATGTAATAAATTAAAAAATGTAAAATAAACACTGGGAATGAACAGAGGTAGGGCGTGAACATAGTACAAAAGTTAACACACACACACACAAAAACAAACTTCTATTTTTAAACTCCCACATTTAGTTTATTTATTTAAGAAATGCATTTTAATTTATGGGACAATTCTGATAAATTGTTTGTTTACATGCAACTGAAAAACAATAATCAAGTACAAAACAAGAGGATACTAGACATTACACATACTTCCACCACTACTACCATCCCTGATAAAATACCGATACTACTAATTTAGGAAGAACTTGACTGCTTTGTGTATAAGGTATCTTTTAAGAACAAAAGCAACTTCCTGCAGGAACCTTGGATGTATTGCAGTTTGTCCAGTTTGCCCTGAATTGCTGCAGCTTTCTATACTGCATTTTGCATTGTTTTCTGTATTGTTCATTAACTGATGACACCACAGGCATTTTGGAATTTCATATACTCAGAATATAAAGCTATGTGATAAACTAAATAGTTGTCGATCTTTATAGCAGGTGAGCAAAACCAAAACCCATTCTAGTATTCACTGTAAAAGAGAAGAAAAAAATCCATCCCAAAGGCAATTTTCTCCACCTAGATACAAGATTTGCATTCTGCAGCCATTAAAGATAAAAGGATGCTTACTGCCTTCTTTCCTAACAACAAATTGAAAATCTCTCATGATAAAATTTCTCCACATTATGATTTTCAGTTCTGTCACATATTGCAGAGAAATGATAATAGGCACGTGAGCATACCTATCATCCCAGTGACAGATACAGTTTGTTTGCTATTGAGATATTCAGCTTCCTTTCAGCTCTGATGTGTATTACATTTTGATATGACCTTTAAAAAAATTAATACCTGTTCCCAAGTGTTTAGTTCTTTTGCTTTGCCAGTACAGACACCCCAATTCACAGAGGCCCTGTGCCAAAGGAAATGCAATTAGACGAATTCAGCATTGATTATGGTTGTTTATTTATTTATTTGTTTGTTTATTTACAGCTTTTATATTCCGCCCTTCTCACCCCGCAGGGGACTCAGGGCGGATTACAGTGTACACATATATGGCAAACATTCAATGCCAATTTTTGAGATACAAACATATACAGACATACATAGAGGCTATTTAACTTTTTTTTCTGACCGCCAGGGGAGCTGTCGCTTTCATCGTCCATCTGCAACGCTGATGAAGCACTTCCGCATTCCCCACATGCTTCCCCGCTGGAATGCTTTGCTGGAGTCTTCTTTATGGCCTCATAAATCAGTTAATTTAGCCTCCCCACACTTTGTATTTCTAGGTGCAAAGATTACTGCAGATGCAGACTGTGGCCAGGAAATCAGAAGACGTTTACTTCTTGGGAGGAGAGCAATATCCAGTCTCGATAAAATCGTAAAGAGTGGAGACATCACACTGGCAACAAAGATCCGCCTAGTCAAAGCCATGGTATTCCCTGTAGTAACCTATGGATGTGAGAGCTGGACCTTAGGGAAGGCTGAGAGAAGGAAGATCGATGCTTTTGAGCTGTGGTGTTGGAGGAAAGTTCTGAGAGTGCCTTGGACTGCGAGAAGATCCAACCAGTCCATCCTCCAGGAAATAAAGCCCGACTGCTCACTGGAGGGAAGGATACTAGAGACAAAGTTGAAGTACTTTGGCCACATCATGAGGAGACAGCAAAGCCTGGAGAAGACAATTATGCTGGGGAAGGTGGAAGGTAAAAGGAAGAGGGGCCGACCAAGGGCAAGATGGATGGATGGCATCCTTGAAGTGACTGGACTGACCTTGAAGGAGCTGGGGGTGGTGACAGCCGACAGGGAGCTCTGGCGTGGGCTGGTCCATGAGGTCACGAAGAGTCGGGGACGACTGAATGAATGAACAACAACAACACTTTAAGGTGCTACCTTATTTTCCTACTTGACAGATGCAACTGTCTTTTGGGTTGCAATGGTCGACAACAGGCTACACACAATTGGTTGGAAACCCACTCCAACCCGGGCTGGCTTCGAACTCATGACCTTTTGGTCAGAGTGATCTTAATGCAGCTGACACTCAGCCAGCTGCACCACAATCCAGATGCATGCCAAAAACAAATGATTGTATCATTTTTATTTTTATGTGTATTTCTTCCTTTGTTTATTTATACTGAACATGCAGCAATACTTTTAGAATTTCTTGCTACCACCGCATCTGTAAAATATTGCCTTCTCTACAAGATCTGAGTAGTGAATGGCGAGTTGAAGCCAGCCTGCCTTTGGCTGGAAGTTAAGCCATTTTCTCCCTGTCATGACTGCTTGGCACAGCAGATGTCAGTTAGCTTAATTTCAGCAAAACAAAGAGTATAAACACTTGCATATATTGACTTTCAAATGATCGGTTTTCTAGTATCCAACACTCCCCCCCCCCCATTTTCCTAATATTTTACCATGTGCTCGGAAAATCTCTCTCGCTTCTATATCAAATCAGATTTGATTGTAAGGTATACAGTTATATGCGGATAGCAGGAGATAAACCTAAGGGAGCAATTAATATAGAAAATATCAAGATAATGGGAAAGGAAGAGGGTCATTAGTGCAGGATGCGGGGAAACGTAAAGATGCATCAATGCAGGACAGAGTTGCTGATGAGAGCACTCCAGGGATACAATATGAAGATCTTTGGGCTGTGTGAAGTGTCATGGTCAGGGGTGGATAATAAAAAAGCTGGAGCATCCACCATCTGGTAGAGCAGAAGGGAAAATGGGAAACATCAACAGGGAGTTAGAAATGCTTGGGAAAGCCAGACGGCGAAAGCATTGATTAAGATTATCTTGTTGATTAGGTGGAGGCACTCTTTGATTTAATGTTCCCGGCAAAGGTACGGCAGCCAATCTTATAGGGAAAGAGGGACAGATCTGGCTGTCAAAGCTGAAGTTGGCCCTGACCCTGACAGTGTCAAAAATGCTTCTCTGTACAAATCTGGCAGGAAGGGTCAGGCAGAGGAGGAGGTCATTTCTAAATAAGGAAAGGTTGCACATTCCAGAGCAAAAAGTGCCAGGGAGAGATTCGGCCACGTTTGAGGGCTAATTTTCTCAGCAGAGGCCTTCCCTCTCCAAGTAAGTGCCTTCAAATGGTGCACATTTTTTTTTTAAAAAAACATTTCCAGCTCATTGTCCATGGCCATTTATTTATGGTTTTGCATTTAGTTGTTGCACACCACTTTGAAAGTTTCATACAGAAATGTTTGACGAATATCCAGACATAAATAGAACTGGGGATATCTTGCAATAATTACAACAGTCAATGTTTATTATTATTATATTATATTATTATTATAACTTTATTTGTACCCCGTTAGCATCTCCCAAGGGATTCGATGCGGCTTACACAGGCCGAAGCCCCAAAACACAGTACAACAATACAATACCTAAAGCAAATTAAAAACAGTTAAGCAGGAAAAACAATAACAGTATCAATACAACAAGACACTATTAAAACTGGGCCGGCCAGAGTAGGGGTACAGGATTAAAAGTGCTGATGTGGCGGGAGGAATGTAGGATTATAATATAAGTGCAGTGTGCTACTAAAGTGCTTCTAGGATTTGGTGCTGGAGGTTCCTAATCTGAAAAGGCACATCGGAACAGCCAAGTTTTCAGATTCTTTCTGAAGACTGCCAATGTAGGGGCTTGTCTGAGATCTTTCGTTCCAGAGTCGGGGGGCCACCACAGAAAAGTCTCGCGTCCCCACCAAGCATGCTTGCGACACGGGCGGGATCACGAGCAGGGCCTCTCCAGATGACCGGAGTGAGCGTGTGGGTTCATAGACAGTGATACGGTCACGCAGGTAGGGTGGTCCCAAACCGTTCAGGGCTTTGTAGGTAAGCACCTGCAACCTAAATTGGGCTCGGAAAATCAACGGCAGCCAGTGGAGCTCCTTGAACAGGAGGGTTGACCTCTCTCTGTAATGAGCCCCGGTTAACATCCTGGCTGCTGCCCGTTGGACCAATTGGAAGTTTCGAGCCGTTTTCAAGGGCAGCCCCACGTAGAACGCATTGCAGTAGTCCAATCTAGAGGTGACCAAGGCATGGACCACCCCGGCCAGATCAGCCTTCGCGTTTAAAGGAAAATCCATGAATAAATACACACAGAAACCCACTTGTTCCAGTTTATTCAAGGGGATTTCAACTTTATCCATTCCTGTTGTCTATGCCATCCATGGCTCACTGGCTGAGAAGGGTTTCAGATGGAGAGGAATGCTCATCTCTACCCAAGCCAATTCCTGTAAATGAGGTCAATTAATTCAAAGCTTTCCAAAGTGGTCTTCAAGACTGGATTCACATAGATTTTTCCTAGGACCTAGGTGGGCATCAAGACAGATAGAAATCAGAAATTTGATGCACAGTAAGTTCTTTAAGATTTTAGATCTGAAGAGGAATCATTAAAAAGATCCTGAAAGTTTGTTGACAACTGGAAATGAAAGAGGAACAAAAGTGCATTCAGTACTGTTTCATTATCTGGGTGGAGGTCAAAAGAGGAGCTAGACAGATAAAGATTGTCTGTTTTACGGGGTGTGTGTGTGTGCAGGGGCGGCTCAACCCATTACGCAAAGTAAGCATACACAGTATAGTTGATTTTGCCCAGGGGCACTCTTGAAACACTCTTGGGGGAAAATAGACCTTGACATATGCGAGTTGTAGTTATTGGGATGTATAGTTCACCTAAAATCAAAGAGCATTCTGAACTCCACCAATGATGGAAATGAACCAAATATAGCACACAGAACTCCCATGAGGAACAGAAAATATATATCAATGATTGGTTTTTTTGGGGAGGCGCCAAAATACTGTTTCCTTACCGTTGAAAATTATCTAGGGCTGCCTCTGTGTGTGTGTGAAGGAATACATTTCCCTCTGCTTTCTTGTTATCCTTCCCACCCACCCACCCATGTCCCCATTGTGGAAACAACCCTCGTTTATGAAATAGGAAGTAGGGAGGGGAAATAACCAGTGAAATAGACAAAATAATTTTCCTCCTTCAACTCCCCTGTCCCCATAAAATGGACTATCCTTCTTTTTCTAGTGCCCCCTAATGGCCTCCGTCCAGATAAAGGAACAGTATCATGCATTCTTCTGCCATTAGAAGACCATCAGCTTATTTATATGGGATTAGCTGTACTCACCATGCATTGCTGTGGCCAACCTTCCTCTTTCTCTTCTTTCCTCCTTTCCTTCCTTTCCTTTCCTTCATTTCCTTTCCTTTTTTTCTTTCATTGTCTCATTCCTTCCGTCCTTCTCTTCCTTTTCCCTTCCTTCCACGCTTTTTTCCCTTCCCCTTTCTCCCCTTTCTTCCTTCTCTACCCATTCTGGGACTGTAACTCCTAGCAGTCCTTCTGATCTATCTATCTATCTATCTATCTATCTATCTATCTATCTATCTATCTAGTATTTCTATCTAATCTATCTATCTGGAGGATTGCTGGGAGTTGCAGTCCAACAATAGGAAATTGGAAGTATGCAGAAATTGGGATGCTCTCAAAGAAATCTAAGGAGAAGAAAGCTTGCATCTTGGAAGCAGTGCATTTGGATCATCTTCCTCTCCTAAAGGGCTTGATCTAGGGGATGCCGGGAGCTGTAGTCTGAAATAGAGTGTAGATATACTTTTGTGTGTTTTGTTTTCCAGTAGGAATTGTTTTTGCACATGCACTGTAGCAACTTTTTGCTTTTTTGGGGCCTTTTAAGTTCCTTCTGTTGTGTTTTTCAGTGTTTTTATGAGTGATGGTCACTCGTTGGCCTGATAGGTGTATTGTGTCCAAATTTTGTGTCAATTCGTCCGGTGGTTTTTGAGTTATGTTAATCCCACAAACAACAATGACATTTTTTTTTATATAGATCACAAGAGCCACTCCAGCTTTTCTTTTCATTTCTAGAAACCACACTACCTTAGACATCAGAGACTCTTTACTAATATCCAAATCAGTGAAAATGCATTCACTAACATTCCTGCATACTCAGTCACAATGGGTTAAACCCTTTTGCCAGCGGGACTGAAGACCAACAGGTCGCAGGTTCGAATCCAGAGAGAGCATAGATGAGGTTCCTGTGACAGCTCCAGCTCCCCATGCGGGAACATGAGAGAAACCTCCCACAAGGATGGTAAAACGTCAAAGCATCTGGGTGTCCCCTGGGCAAACTCCTTGAAGATGGCCAATTCTCTTACATCAGAAGCTATTTGCGGCTTCTCAAGTCTTCTCAAGTCTTTTCTGACACAGAAAAAAAATCAGTCACATTACAAATGCTCCTTTGATTTAGTAGAAAATAGTGGGTTGGCATATGTACATTATAAACTCATTGAAATCAATGGACATATGAGAACTTTTAGTTACCGTATATACTCGAGTATAAGCTGACCCGAATATTAGCCGAGGCATCTAATTTTATCACAAAAAAACTGGGAAAATTGATTTACTTGAGTATAAGCCGAGGGTGGGAAATGCAGCAGCTACTGGCAAATTTCAAAATAAAAATAGATACCAATAAAATTATATTAATTTAGGCATCAGTAGGTTAAATGTTTTTGAATATTTACATAAAACTGTAATTCAAGATAAGACTGTCCAACTCTGATTAAACCATTATTCTAACCTTCTTCAATGTAAATATGCTTACATGTCCTCCAATAATAATAGAGTAAAATAATAATAGTAATAATAATAGAGTAAATAATAAATGTAACAATAACAATAATAAATAGAGTAAAATAATAAATGTAATAATAACAACAATAATAAAATAATAAATGTAATAATAGTAATAACAACAACAACAACAAAGTAAAATAATAAATAACTGACTCAAGTATAAGCTGGGGGAGACTTTTTCAGCCTAAAAAAAGAACTGAAAAACTAGGCTTATACTCGAGTATATACAGTAATTACAAACATGCATAAATCTGGCTCCAACTCAATATTTATATAGCTCATGATAAAAACTTGGGTTTTAGGATTACTGCAAGGTGAATATATTATTGGGGAAAGATTTGGAAGATTTAAAATTTTCTTCTCTTTTATAGCAATACTACATAAGTGGGACCTCTGAAAAACTATCTAGTGTTCTCGGGAAACGCATCTCCCTTGTTTCATTTTTTAAAAATGGTCAGGATTCTGAGAACAGAACAACATTCTTTTAAATGTAAATATGAAATGTTACTAGCAGGAGTTAAAATGAGATAACAGTACATTTCATCCATTTAAAATGCTTTCTAATTTTATTTTTGTTTTGCTTTTGGGGAAGAGTGTGAGTAAGAGCTCCAGTAAACCAAAATCAAATAATTGAATATTTAAGAAATCTAACACATGACCTTGGAGGTGTCTACGGACAACGCTGGCTCTTCGGCTTAGAAATGGAGATGAGCACCACACCCCAGAGTCAGACATGACTGGACTTAATGTCAGGGGACTACCTTTACCTTTACCTTAAGGAGAGGAAAGCTTCTCTCATTACCTCTGAGGATGCTTGCCATAGATGCAGGCAAAACGTCAGGAGAGAATGCCTCTACAACATGGCCATATAGCCTGAAAAAACCTACAACAACCCAAATGAATATTTTATTTTATTTTTGTACTAACAATGTGAAAATGGGCAAAGGCTTGATTGGTGAAAAATAAAGGCAAAAATAATAAAAAAATGTTAGTATTTTTGGACATTTTTTTCCTGGGTGAAATAAAGAAATACATATTGAGGTTTAGAACAGCACACAAACTACAGCACACATAGAAGTAAACATCCGGCATCTTGCCAGTATTAATTTCTGGCTAGCATATTTTCCAACTTATTAAATGGGGAGAGATCTGCAATGGTGTAAATATTAAAGGATTACATTCTTCCATTCAATAAAGTTGTGCTGAATAGAATTATCACCTTGAAATTACAGGGTAAAACTCCCTATACAAAAACAGATTAAAGACAAATTAGACAGTGGGCCAGGTCACTATGATTGTTAATTAGTGATAATGGAAATACAATTAGCATAATGAGTTCCAATTACCGTATATGGAGAAATATGAGCATACTGCTTTCATAAATCTTGGTTCCAGGAAAAATAAAATGCATTTGGTTTAACAAAGCATGCCTTTCTCCTCTACATAAAGGTGTACCTTTTTACGAGGCTTTACTGTCCCTGTTTTTAGTGATTTGGAGAGGGTGGCAGGGCAATGTGTGGGAGGAAGGGAGGGAGGATGTGACAAAATGGATTTACCCTGTCTGATAGTTGAGCAGTTCCTGTATTAGCTTGGCTTCTGTTCTAAGCTTCCTAGAAAATCTTGCCATCTGTTTCTCAAATTCTGGGTTAAACAACAGAAGAGAAAAATCACAGGCCATTACATCAAATGAAACAGCCCCGCTTCCTTTTGGGTCATGTTGCTGAGAGGAAGGAGAAGGAAAGGGAGAAGGTGTATGAGGGTATTTATTCATGCGCACAATCCATGAAAAGAGCATACTCCTTTCATCTACTTATTCACTTCGTTTTGGAGGACCTGAGGACATTGTTTTACAAACTACAGCACACCAATGTCTCTTTTAAGAAGTATGCACACAGCATGCAAAAGACATTCCCCAGAACATGTTTCTTGGATGCATGATCTTATAATGAGACTCAATCTATATAAATAAAAATGCAATGTTCGTTTGTGGGATTAACAGAACTCAAAAACCATGGACTACTATTTTCAACAGAGATCCCTACAAATAATAAGAATCTTAGAATAGTAGAATTCGAATCCAGTAGAGGATTCATTTCTGAATAGCCATGTATAGGAGCAAGTAAAGTTTTGTCCTATTCTATTTTCTTGAAGGAGAAACTGAACTGCCCAGTTTCCCTATGGAAATTACTAGTCCTCTATCAGAAATGGTTTGCATTAGGCCTGTCGGTTTTGTTTCGTTAATTCGTTTTTCGTTTTTTAATCGTTATTTTTTGAATATCCGACGCGATATCAAAACATATTTTTAAACCCGGAAGGGTTTAAAAATATCGAAGCAGCAGCCCCATGTATTTTACGAGCTTCAGCTCGTGTCGTTAATGGCATGGAGGCTGCTGCTGAGTGGTGCTGCAGTGCTGGAGCCTGGGAGCCAATCCGGCGCTCCCAAGCACCCCAGCAGTGCACCGTGGCAGAAGCCGGATGGCGCGCGGAGGCCGCTTGTGAGCGCGCGCGCGCCATCCAATGGGCTCCTGCTCCTGCGCCCCCCCCCTCCTCCTCCTCCCAGCTGGGAGGAGGAGGAGGAGGAGGAAGAGGAGGAGGAGGGGGGCGCAGAAGCCGGAGCCCATTGGATGGCGCGCGCGCTTACAAGCGGCCTCCGCGCGCCATCCGGCTCCGGTTCCTCAGAGGAGGAGGAGGAGGGGGGGCGCAGGAACCGGAGCCGGATGGCGCGCGGAGGCCGCTTGTAAGCGCGCGCGCCATCCAATGGGCTCCGGCTTCTGCGCCCCCCTCCTCTTCTGCGCCAGCCCATTGGATGGCGCGCGCGCGCTCACAAGCGGCCTCCGCGCGCCATCCGGCTTGTGTGACTTTTCAGGGCTGTATATGACCATGTTCCAGAAGCATTCTCTCCTGACATTTTGCCCACATCTATGGCAGGCATCCTCAGAGGTCTGTTGGAAACTAGGCAAATGGTGAGTTATATATCATCTCTAATACTATGGAATGTCCAGGGTGGGAGAAAGCCATTCAATGCTAATCAAGGTGACCATTACTGCAACATTCACACTTAGCCTGTTTGATCAAGAAAATTTTTTTTTCTAAAATGTTTTGTAAATATTTACGAAAATTCGTAAATAACAAAACATTTTTTTGGTAAGTTTTGTAAATATTTTTAATATCGAAACAAAAAAACACCCCAATTAAGAATCGAATTTAGAAACAATTTTTTTCTTGATCAAACAGGCCTAGTTTGCATCCATCTATATAAATAAAAATGTAATGTTCATTTGTGGGATTAACAGAACTCAAAAATCACTGGACGAATTGATACCAAATTTGGACACAAGACACCTAACAACCCAATGTATTCCTTCACTCAAAAAAAATGATTTTGTCATTTGGGAGTTGTAGTTGCTGGGATTTATAGTTCACCTACAATCAAAGAGCATTCTGAACCCCACCAACGATGGAATTGAACCAAACTTGGCAGACAGAACCCCCACGACCAACAGAAAATACTGGAAAGGTTTGTTAGGGAGTGTCCTTTGGTTTTGGAGCTGTAGTTCACCTACATCCAGAGAGCATGGTGGACTCAAACAATGATGGATCTGTACCAAACTTGGCACAAATACTCCATATGCCCAAATATAAACACAGATGAAGTTTGGGGAAATAGACCTTGACCTTTGGGGGTTGTAGTCACTGGGATTCACAGTTCACTTACAATCAAAGAGCATTCTGAACCCCACCAATGACAGAATCAGGGCAAACTTCCCACACAGAATCCCCACAACCAACAGAAAATACTTAAGGCCATCCAGTCCAACTCCCTTCACCAGGGCAAGAAAATGTAATCAAAGCCCTCCTGACAAAGAGCCATCTAGCCATAGATAGATAGATAGATAGATAGATAGATAGATAGATAGGGAGTTGTAGTTGCTGGGATTATAATTCACCTACAATCAAATAGCATGATAGAAATGAACCAACCAGAGCATACAGGACTTCCATGACCAACAGAAAACACTAGAAGGGTGAGCATTGACCTTGAGTTTGGGAGTTGTAGTTCACCTACATCCAGAGACTACCATGGACTCAAACAATGATGGATCTGGACCAAACTCTACACGAATACTCAATATGCCCAAATGTGAACACTGATGGAGTTTGGGGAAAATAGAATCTTGACATTTGGGAGTTGTAGTTTCTGGGATTTATAGTTCACCTACAATCACAGAGCATTCTGAACCACACCAACGACAGAATTGGGCCAGACCTCCCACACAGAACCCCCATGTGGGCCACAGCAACACGTGGCAGGGGACGGCTAGTAAGACTCAATAAAAATATAAATGGTAATAGACCTTCCTATTATATTACAGCTCAATTCTCTTGTAGACTCCACATGAATTTGGCAAGAATTCAGTTTTCATTTCTCCAATATTTTAACTTCTAAATGTAGTTTTAAAGCATCCAAAAGCAGCCTATGAATAATGAAAATTCTCACCTGATGCCAAGAGGCTTAATCTAAGACAATGAGGGAAAAAGCAGCATGCTGGTTAATATAAGCTTAGGGTAACATCCTGATATCAGGACAGCCTATACGTGAGTCCGTTAGTTGCCCTACTTTTATCCAGAAATTGAATGGGGCAAGCGGACAGCTTTCTCTTACTGGTCTGGGGTCATGTGCTCATGACCTCAAGCACAAGGAAAGGAAAAGCCAGCCATCTGTGAAGTTAATAGTTTGGAGTTAACTTTAAGTGGGTTACTGGGTCTCTGCTATTCGTGTGCAGCCTTCTGCTTAACACTCGTGGGAAAGAACAGCCCCACAGCCCCATGGATGAGGAGCTGTTAAGTCAGCCTTGAAGTGTTGTTGGGCTCCACTACATTGATTAATGGGAATGATGTGGCTGACAATGCAACCTCAGTTTTAGGGAATTTAACAATAAATGAACTTTGATGACATCTGGTAGACTGCTGTTGAGAGAAATAAAATTGGAAGGCTTGGGTGAATGTGATTGGGAAGTATTAAGCAAAACCTAGGCTTCTGTGAATCGTGAAATGAGTGGCTTGGTAGTACTGTGAAGATGTGGAGTGATCCAGCAACAACTACAACTGGAATCAAGCTTTTATGCCTATGAATGAATGACTCCACCTATTTCTAGTTTAGATTTTCCACTAAATTGACTGTGTTCTGATTTTATAACCTTCTTCAAATGCATATATAAATGTGCAATTTCTCAAACCATGTATGAACATGCATTTTTATCACAAATTTGATTTCATTATTGCCTACCTGGTGTCATAACAAATATAAAGGTAAAGGTAAAAATTTCCCCTTGACATTGTGTCTGACTCTGGGTGGGTGGTGCTCATCTCCATTTCGAAGCCAACGAGCCAGCATTGTCTGTAGACACCTCCAAGGTCATGTGGCTGGCATGACTGCATGGAATGCCATTACCCTCCTGCTGGAGTGATACCTATTGATCTACTCACGTTTGCATGTTTTCGAACTGCTAGGTTGGCAGAAGATGGGGCTAACAGTGGGAGCTCACCCCACTCCCTGGATTCAAACCACTGACCTTTCAGTCTAATACAGTTGCCCACTTGGTTGCCTGATGAATATGTTTGCAATAAACAAACTGTGGGCCTGAAAAATTCAGTATGTTGATCTAAATATAATAATAATAATAATAATAATAATAATAATAATAATAATAATAATAATTCTGGCAGCCCAAGAACAAGCCATTTGAACCAATGCCATCATAGCCAGAACTGAAAATTCGACAACAGATCTCAAATGTAGACTCTGCAAGAAAGCAGATGACACAATAGATCACGTACTCGACTGCTGCAAGAAGATCGCGTAGACAGACTACAAGCAGAGGTATAACACTGTTACTCAGATGATTCATTTGAACTTGTGCCACAAATACAATCTGCCTGTGACAAAGAACTGGTGGGATCACAAGCCGGAAAAAGTTACACAGAATGAACACGCCAAACTCCTCTGGGACTTACAGATTCAGACAGACAGAGTTTTGGAGCATAATACTCCTGACCTCACAATTGTGTTAAAAAACAAAGTACAGATTGTCGATGTCAAAATCCCAGGTGACAGCATGATTGAAGAGAAACAACTGGAAAAGCTGACACGATATGAGGATTGAAATATCGAACTGAAAAGCCTCTGGCACAAGCCAATAAAGGTGGTCCCAGTGGTGATCGGCACACTGTGTGCAGTGCTTAAAGTCCTTGGCCTGCACTTAAACACAATTGGCGCTGACAAAACTACCATCTGCCAGCTGCAGAAGGCCACCTTACTGGGATCTGCATGCATTATTCTCCAATACATCACACAATCATAGAGACTTGGGAAGTGTCCAGCGTGTGATCCAATTCAACAGCCGGCAGAGTGTCTGCTGTGGACTCATCTTGTTGTGTTTCAAATAATAATAATAATAATAATAATAATAATAATAATAATAATATATTTATATCCCACCCCTTTCCCTAAAGGGACTCAGGGTGGGTTACAGCAAATGATCAAAGAATATTCTGCTTTTTTCTTAATCCATGGCCAAATTCTCCAACAATGCTGGATTTTACTCCATTTCCTATTTTTACATGCTAATCCCTGATTATCAACATATGCATGTTTGTTCACAGATGAGCTTAACACCAGGTAAATTAATGGAGCTTTCTACCAGATAAATATTGCAATTGTAAACATGACATAAGTTTCTGCAATTCCTTATCAGATGCTTCATAGCTGATAACTATAGAGTTGCAAGTGAATTCAGATTTCCCTACCTCTGGAATGATGCACTCTCTAAATCTTCTCCCGATAGCATACAGGTTGATGAATACGCTCTTTCTGACATCCCCCCATAAATACAGTTTGACAATAAGGGATCAAGCCTTTGTGCAGACAACCGAATGTATAAAAATACTTTTTATTTGTTTTTACACTTTAAATGTTGTGTCAATCAGATTTACAGTGGCATGGTTTTGCTTGGTTTCATTTGTGTTTGATTGTGGTAGATTTTATTGAAATAATATTACAGATGTCTACAATGCTTGGAAAACAGCATAGTTTTGAAGAGCCCTATTTTAAACGTCCTTGTAGAAATTGATAACTCAACACTGATCAAACTGGATTCCAGTTCAAATAGAAGTGTTTGTGCATGCATTTGCAGACAGTTGCATTGTACCTCAGTGCTACGTGGAACACCAAGGATAGTGAGAATTATTGCCTTCCTGTACTTGCATTGTTCTGTGCATAACTAATACATTCTGCAAAGGTGCTTGATAGGTTCCTCATCCATAGGTTGGTGAATCTGCTTTCTGTTTTCAACTTGAATTTTAATGGAGCAATCTAAAGTTCTGAACCTAACTTTGGACAGCCACTTTACGGTTCAGACTTGCCACTTCGCCACGTGAAGTCATTTTCACATCCTAGGACACTTCTTCCTCAAAGCCTCCCACTGTCAATCACACAACATTGTGTAACTTCTGGTGGAGGCCCCACCCCTAATTGGATGAAAGCATCACTGGTCACTCTCCCCACAACATGGGAGGCTTTCCATGCTGTGCTGGCTCCAATGGAGCCAGTATGCTTCTACTCTGTTTGGGCAATACTTACTCTGCATGATGGGGAAAGCGTTGCTGTGCCGGGGCGGCACATGGGGTGATGGAGTTGCCACTTGTGTCTGCCATTTAACCATGCCTGCTGGCAAAATGGCAGGGGAGAGGGGCTTCCCTATATGATAAGGTCGTTAGGCTGCATCTACACAGTAGAGTTAATGCAGTTTGATACCTTTTTACTGTCATTGTTCAATGGAATCCTGGGAGTTGTTTGGTATTGCACCAGCACTCTTTAGCAGAAAAAGCCAAAGACATTGTATAATTGTGACTCCATAGCATTGAGCCATGACAGCTAAAGCAGGGTCAAACTGCATTAATTATGATGTAGATACACTCTAAAATTAGCTGTTGGAGATGAATGGACAATGTTTCTGTCAGGTTTGAAGCTACTTAGTTAAGTACCTGTAAGTAAGTAAGTAACTAACTGATAAAGGATTCTAGTCAATGGTTTTAGTTTTTTATTAAATATTTCCACTCTTTTGCAAAAACCATTCTTGTTGCAGTTATAAGTAGTCAATGGCTTTGCGATAGCATTATAATATGTGAATGGGGCTTTGTATTAAAGCAAAGTTTCCCATTGAGCGGTTCTCAAGCATCTTCTCTGAGGTGGTGACTGCTGATTCCTTAACATAAAAATAATTGTCGAAGGCTTTCATGGCCAGAATCACTGGGTTGTTGTAGGTTTTTTTCGGGCTATATGGCCATGGTCTAGAGGCATTCTCTCCTGACGTTACGCCTGCATCTATGGCAAGCATCCTCAGAGGTAGTGAGACCTCACTACCTCTGAGGATGCCTGCCATAGATGCAGGCGAAACGTCAGGAGAGAATGCCTCTAGACCATGGCCATATAGCCCGAAAAAACCTACAACAACCCATAAAAATAATTCCCTTTTTCATAAAAATAATTCTCCTTTTGAAATTATATGTAAGATCGCCCTGCAAGGACCTTATCACAAAATAATGTGGGAACCATCTCACAGTCTCCTTGCTTTGACCTTCACTTTTGTGAAGAGTGCCTCCTTTCTGTGATCTTGTCATCTTACAGGGAGAGTGGGATGTAAAGTATTTTTCACAAGGCAAAACAAGGAGACTTATAGCTGGCTAAAGTGGGAGAGTGTTACCTACTTAAACTGTTTTTCCCCCTGACTTAATAAGAATTTTTCATCTAGCGCAAGCCATTTTAAAATATTGTCTATACACAAACAGTCATTCTGAATAATAGGGCTGCACATAGTAAATGTCAGCTCTTTAAATCACAGAGGACCTAGGAACTAGAGGAGAGAATGCTTCATAACAGTTTAAACTTCAGCCGCCCATTTATTATGTAGGTGTTTATAAATCTCTTAGGGGAGCACTCTTGGCCTTCTGGGAAACCCGAAATAGCACCGTTGTTTATCAGTGTGACTTGCTCGTGTGCTCTTGCCCAGGCGGCTCTTTTTCACAGTGACCCCATTCCTTTTCAAGGTTGGTATCCAAGGTTGTTGTCCAAAGAGCTGTGCTTTCGTTTCTCATCACTTCACAGGATTGTTTGATGCTAGAAAGGAAATATTGTTGTGGGGCAATTGTACACTCTTTTGTTCTTTCTAACTTGATTTGACTGATCACCCACTTTCAGTTCCTGCTGCAAAAGAAATGTAAGAAACCTCCCAGAGCCATGGCGGTGAAAAATTTCTTACCCATTCCCATTTGTCTTGGTTAGCATGAATACTTTAGCATTAAGTGGAGAAAAGGAGAATCCATCAATAGTTAATAACTGACCTTAAGATAGGAATTCAAAGTTCACTACAATTAAACTTGGGTGTCAGCAGAAGTTACAAGAGAGACTATCAATATATCTGACTACACAGAACCTGTAATACTAATTTAACTTGCACAACAGAAAATGTCTGTGTATTGTTGTTTTGAAAAATCATCACAGCACTGTTCTGTATTCCAGGGAGTGCCCAGGAGAATTTTTTTTTGATATGAATGAGTTCAGTCAAAAACAAACCTATGAGAGAAAGGGATTCCGGATGGAATTTTATCACACAGTTGTGCTGTAAACCAGATGTTTGTTTGCTTCATTGGGATCCATTATGAATTTTTTAATAAAGTTGTTTTTAGTCTCTAATGTGAACAATGTAAAAAGGGAGAGACTTGCAATTAATGCCTGCTGGGTCATTAAAGATATTTATCTGACCTGCAGATTGGATTGGTGCATCTCCTTGTTGCAATGCTGAGATGTGCATACATAATGAAGCAACTGAAGTCAGTGTGTGTGTCTGTGTGAGTATATGTGTCTTATTATCATACCTAAAAGCTAGAACGGATTAGGAAATTAAAAAATCTATATAAATAAAAATGTAATGTTCGTTTGTGGGATTAACAGAACTCAAAAACCACTGGGGGAATTGACCCCAAATTTGGACACAAGATACCTAACAACCCAATGTATGTCCTTCACTTATAAAACACTGAAAAAAAATGGCAGAAAGGACTTTAAAGCTCCAAAAAGCTACATGACAATACAGAAAAAAGGAACAAAGGGGGAGGGAAGGGGAGAAAAAAGAAAGAAAGAAAACAAAGAGGGAGGGAGGGAAAGAAAGAAAGAAAGAAAGAAAGAAAGAAAGAAGGAAAGGGAGCATGGAAGCAGAGAAGGAAGGAAAGAGGTAGAGAAGGAATAAAGGAGAGAAAGAGGGAGGGAAAGAAAAAAGGGAAAGAAGGAAAGAAAGGGAGTGAAGGAAGGGGGAAAGATGTAGAGAAAGAGGGAGGGAAAGAAGGAAAGAGAGAAGGAAGAAAAGAGACAGCAGAAGAGAAAGAAAAGGGGGGAAAGAAGGAAGGAGATAGAGAAGTAAGGAAGAAGAGAAGGAAAGACAGGAAGGAAGGAAAGGAAGTGAAGGAAGGAGGGAAAGAAGGAGAGAAAGAGGGAAGGTTGGCCACAGCAATGAGTGGCGGGTACAGCTAGTAAATAATAAAAAACAAATGTCTTCTCAGTTGTGATGGAAGTCATGGAGCACTTCTGAACTGAAACCAGGTAGTGGGTTGTTGTAGGTTTTTCGGGCTGTATGGCTATGTTCTAGAAGCATTCCCTCCTGACGTATAGCCTGCATCTGTGTCAAGCATCCTCAGAGGTTGTGAGGTTTGTGGAAACTAGGAAAATTGGGTTTATATATCTGTGGAAGGTCCTTCGAAAATACATTGAAACCAGGTAGCATGAATTACACGTATATTACCACTAGAATTCTAGTGAACTATATTATTATTATTATTATTATTATTATTATTATTATTATTATTATCTTTATTTATACCCCGCAAAATCTCCTGAAGGACTCGATGCGGCTTACAATGGCCAAGGCCGCCAACAAACAACAACATACAAATATAACAGTAAAACTCATACGCAAATAATAAAACATCAAGCAAAACAATAAAACTCTAAAAACAATGACACCATGATGCATTTAAAACCTAAAGGCCGGGCCAAGTGTAATGGACAAAATTTAAAAGTGCTGAACTTGACAGGAGGTATGTAGAGGTTTTTGGAGGTAGGTGCAATGTGCAGACAATCCTAGTCTCTAACAAAGTGCATTTGGGACATGATGCCAGGAGTTTCCTAATCTGGAAAGGCACACTGGAACAGCCAGGTCTTCAGGCTCTTCCTAAAGATTGCCAACGTTGGGGCTTGTCTGATGTCCTTGGGGAGAGAGTCCCAGAGTCGGGGGGCCACCACAGAGAAGGCCCTGTCCCTCATCCCCACCAAACGTGCTTGTGATGTAGTTGGAATCGTGAGCAGGCCCTCTCCAGATGATTGAAGGGAGTGTGTGGGTTCATATATGGAGATGCGGTCACACAGGTATATGCACAGAAGCTATATTACTATATTGAATTCATTAGGCAATCACTATGTTGTTTTCAGTAAAAGGAAAAATGTTTCTGGCTCCAAATGATCTATTTAACCATTGCAGAAACAACAGAAATTTCCCAAACAAACCCAGGTCAGGCTTATGAATAAGTATGCTCTAAGGAGTAGATGGCAAGAGTGTACTTTACTGTGAGACTGAATTTGGTTCAGATTACAAACTCCAATGGTGACCATGAGCAGTCTGCTACTTCCCATTTAGTTTTGTATTTTCTCAGAGGCTGATAATACTCATCATCCAATCCCAGCAACAAAGTAGACATCCCATTCCTCAAAGATGGTGTTAGTGGAACTTAAGGAGGCTCTCAGAAATACTGAATCCTACCTCACATTAGATTTAAAATTTGAACTATTCTTATTTTTATTCATTTCAAATATTTGTACCCTACCCTTCTCTACCCCCGAAGGGGGACTCAGGGTGGCTTATAGTCGGCAACAATTTGATGCCCCCTATATACAAACAGATAAAACAACAGTTACATAAGTAAAACATTAAAATTATATATAAAAGCCATTTTAAATAGTGCAAATTGAATTAGTTGGCATGTATAAGTCTGAGTTCTATGATCAACAACTTTATCTGAGGCCTGTCCATAGTCCATTTTCCATAGCATGGTCGTCATTTTTATTGTCAGGCTGCTATCCGAATGCCAGATCCCATAGCTACGACTTCAACTTTTTCTTGAAGGAAAGGAGGGAAGCATTGACCTTATTTTGCTGGGGAGTGGGTTCCACAGGCAGGGGGTCACCACTGAGAAGGTTCTGTCACTCGTCCCCACCAAGTGTGTTTGCAATGAAGGTGGGATTAAGAGCAGGGCCTCCCCTGAGGATCGTAAGGTTGGACGTAGGGGGAGATACCTTCGGACAAGTAAACATGGTAGAGTCAGTGCCCTACTGACATGCAAACAACCATTCATGAGATGCTCCTGAAGGATTTCAGCTTCTAGTAGAACACAGATTTAACAAGTCTGCCATCTGTGCACCTCTACTGTAAACAAATGTAAAAGTGTTGTTATTCCACGTTTGCCTGGTGCCTTCCATGAAATCATTTCAGATTGTAATAATTCAAATGAAGTAATTAATTAAAAAGATTTTGCTATATGAAATACACCATTTGTAGATTCCTATTCAATTGTATCTATGTTTGCTAGTGGCAAAGATCTCATGGGAGTAGAAATGGAAAGGAGCAAAGACCACAAGGTTCATATTAAATCTCCCTTAGAATTCAGACTCCCTTTCACATTGCCTTGCAAAGTGAAAAAAAGAAATTATATGCACTGTTGATCTGACAAATTTCATAGATTTTTCAATTCCAAAACAGATTTCCCTGTAAAAATCATACAGTTTTAGACAGATCAGCATATTTAGAAAGCTATTTCAGAAAGGTTTTTGCTTATGAGACTAGCTTTGTTTGCTTCAAATGTTTGAACAAATTATACGCCTGTATTGGGAAATGCTCAGTTTGGCAATTATAGTTGAAAGATGCTGCCCTATGCAAAATGCCCATAGGAGATGACTGAAAAGGTTGACAGTAGCTATTAGACTTCAATACAGCAATAGAGATGGCCCAGTTGGTATAAATAAGCTACTATCTCACCTGTGCAGGTCAAAATGTTTCTAAGTTCATTTACCAATCACTTGTCAAATGTCACGGGTTCAGAGAAGACCTCAAATAAGATCAATGTGCTCTATCAATAACTCATGTGTTGTTAGATTGTTCTGTAGTTAAGAGAAAACTTGCAGTTCAGTGTATGAAGCACATGCTCGATTCAATTATATGTTGTAGATTTTCGAGACAACCCCTACCTTTGAAAAAAATGTTTATCTGCACATACTTGTGGACAACAAGTTAAACATGAGCCAACAATGTGATGTGGCGGCAAAAAAGCCAATGGGATTTTGGCCTGCATTAATAGGAGCATAGTGTCTAGATCTAGGGAAGTAATGCTAGCCCTCTATTCTGCTTTGGTTAGACCACACCTGGAATATTGTGTCCAATTCTGGGCACCACCATTGAAGAGAGATATTGACAAGCTGGAATGTGTCCAGAGGAGGGCGACTAAAATGATCAAGGGTCTGGAGAACAAGCCCTATGAGGAACGGCTTAAGGAGCTGGGCATGTTTAGCCTGAAGAAGAGAAGGCTGAGAGGAGATATGATAGCCATGTATAAATATGTGAGAGGAAGCCACAGGGAGGAGGGAACAAGCTTGTTTTCTGCTTCCTTGGAGACTAGGATGCAGAACAATGGCTTCAAACTACAAGAGAGGAGATTCCATCTGAACATGAGGAAGAACTTCCTGACTGTGAGAGCCATTCAGCAGTGGAACTCTCTGCCCCGGAGTGTGGTGGAGGCTCCTTCTTTGGAAGCTTTTAAACAGGGGCTGGATGGCCATCTGTCAGGGGTAATTTGAATGCAATATTCCTGCTTCTTGGCAGGGGGTTGGACTGGATGGCCCATGAGGTCTCTTCCAACTCTTTGATTCTTTGATTCTATTATTCTACTCATGTACAGTAAAAGTTCAGGGCAGGTTTGGGGCCAAAACTATGGATTTTGATATAACACCTGGATAAGTTGAGGGTCATTCCACATAGAGGAGAAGGAGTAATGTCACCCCAGGGGGCCCACCATTCCTGGCCACCATCATTTACTCACCCAGGCATTCAAAAAGGCCAAAAGTGACACTACTACACTGAGAGTATAGGGGTCAATGCTTCTATTAGGTGCCCCCAGGATGCACTGAGCTGTCGGTTTTTGCCACTCTAGTCAGAGAAGGGGAGGGTTCCTTTTTTGATAAGAGTTAAGGTACAGCTCTCATGCTGCCCTGTAGGTAAGCCAACTAAGGATTTTTTGGCTTGATTTTTTGACTAACATTTCTAGACTTATGTATGAATATATGGGGTCAGAAAACTAAATATCTGAAATGTATACCTCACTCTTGACTTTATCACATTGGTCCCTAGAATTGCCACAGATTGTGGCGAATCCAGTGGTGCCTGGCAGGAAGCATGGGGAGCCCACTGTCCTATGCCTTGCATCGCCCGACTTACACTTAACCTCATCTCATGGGGGGATGTGTCAGTCGCCGGGCTTTTCCTTATTGCTGCTAATGCAACATGGTAAGCCTCTTGTGTTGCCACCACAATGCTGGTTTTGCTTTAGTTTAGCCATGGAGCCCAGTTGGAAGTAGCTGCACATGCTGGGATGGGAGTTGGTGGGCTCCATGGATAAACTGGAGAGGAATTGGCATATGCTGCCAAATTCAGTCCCAGTCTGATGAGGTCATCTGATTCATTTAGGAATCTGTTATTTTTGCTTTCAAGTTGAATTAAATTTATGTTTATTCTATCTTGAGTTTTCTTGGGAGGATTTATTGCCATCACCGTTCTCTGTGGTTGAAAGATACAACTTGTTTACAGCTGTGACCCAGTGGGTTTTTATGGCTGAACCAAGATTCAGACCCCACTCTCCTAGAATCCTAGTCCCACATTCAAACCACTATACTATGTCACTTCTGGGCCCTGTTGGGTCTTTACCCAAATTCTTTGGCAATATTGTTGAGGTTACAACATAATATAAGTTGCATCCTTTCTTGATCTAAGGTCAAATTCTTCAACAATGCTTGGTTCTACTCTGTCTCCTAGTTTTGCTTTCCAGTCCCGATAATTATCAGTATTATCTTAAAACTATAAGATCACATTGCAAGCCACACCCATTTTTTTTGCTTTCATTTACTCTTTTGATCTAAATGATAAACATAGTCTCCCATTTATTTGCAGTGACTACTTTGCTATGAATATATAGTAAAGTTCATGTGAACTAAAACTACATGTGAAAAAATCTGATCTATCTATTCCAGAGATAGGAATAATTATGACAAACACGCACAGCACTGGGTTGTTGTAGGTTTTTTTCGGGCTTTATGGCCATGGTCTAGAGGCATTCTCTCCTGACGTTTCACCTGCATCTATGGCAAGCATCCTCAGAGGTAGTGAGGTCTGTTGGAACTAGGAAAAAGGGTTTATATATCTGTGGAATTACCAGGGTGAGACAAAGGACTCTTGTCTGCTGGAGCTAGGTGTGTATGTTTCAACTGACCACCTTGATTAGCATTTGATGGCCTGGGGGAATCAGTACTATCATTTAGCTCTGAACCAGGCATGTAGCCAGGGGGGGGGGGTGTGCTTGAGGGGCTTCAGCCCCCCCTGAAATTCTCATTATGGTCCGCGAAAAGGCCTTACTGGTACATTATTTAAACTGTTAAAGGTAAAGGTAAAGGTAGCCCCCTGACATTAAGTCCAGTCATGTCTGACTCTGGGGTGAAGTGCTCATCTCCATTTCTAAGTTGAAGAGCCAGTGTTGTCCATAGACACCTCCATGGTCATGTGGCCGGCATGACTGCATGGAGCGCCATTACCTTCCCGCCGGAGCGGTACCTATTGATCTACTCATATTTGCATGTTTTCGAACTGCTAGGTTGGCAGAAGCTAGGACTGACAGCGGAAGCTGTTATGTTTATTCATATCATGATCTGATCACCATGCTCAATATATCCCATATGCATGGGGGTATTGGGGTAACACATATGGGGTACACATATGGGGAAAAGCTTGGCCAACCTAAATGAGAGCCAATCATTTCTAGAGGGAAAAAAACACCTAGGAGAAGAGTGTTCTTCCTTATGTTCAGCCCAGGCATGTAGCCGGGGGGGGGGGGGGGGGCTTGAGGGGCTTCAACCCCCCCCGAAATTCTCATGATGGTTGCGAAAAGGCCTTACTGGTGCATTATTTAAACTGTTACGTTTATTCATATCATAATCTGATCACCATGCTCAATATATCCCATACGCATGGGGGTATTGGGGTAACGATACAAAAGGTTTGCTAGGGTACACCCGCTTTCACTCAGACTCAGCCCCCCTGAACCAAACTCAGCCCCCCCCCCCCGAATCAAAATCCTGGCTACAGGCCTGCTCTGAACATTCCTTTTACCAATTCCATTTTAATACACACCAATTAATCGAATTAACATGTGTACAAGTGATGGATATTCAGGGGCTTTCCTGGAAATGAACATTTTTTGCTGTGATTAACAGTTGTTAGATCAACTCATACTCAACCTTTTCATGGCTATTTTCCAAATTTAAGGATACTGGCAGAGAGTAAAAAATGTGACAAGCAAGTTTGGCATACCTGAAGCTATCTAATAAGCCCCAGGTCTGAGCAGGGATTTTGATAAAATAGATCAGTTGACCTAGGTTTTTTGGGTCAATGTTTTGTCTAAAATGTCTAGACTTATATATGTGTACTAGGCCTGGGTAACAACGGAAAAATTTGTTTCTAAAATCGATTTGTATTTGGGGGTTTTTTTTGTTTCAATATTTAAAATAATTACAAAATTTTCCTTTTAAAAAGTTCGATATTTACGAAATTTCGTAAATGGTAAAAAATTAATGAATCGATTTCCGAAACAATAACGAATCGATTCGTTAATGGCGGACGCGACCGCGAAATACGCTAAAAAACCTCCAAAACCTTCTGAAGCTTCCCTCTCCCTCTGTTGTTGACTGTTGGTGTGATATTATAATTTTTTTTCACTAATTAAACCATAAAACTGGCCCAGACATGCGGAAATAATAACGAAACGACCTCAAAACAATAACGAAACGAATACAATATCGAAATACGAAGCATTTACAAAACGTTTTCGAAAATTCGTTTTTTTATTAATTGCTCCAGAATGGTTCGTTATCATTTTGTAATTGAAAAAATTAACGAATTATTAACGAATTACGAATTAACGAAACGAAACCGCCCAGCCCTAGTATATACAGTAAGCTTTACCCACTCCTAAAACCCCTCAAAATGTTCTACTGCAACAGACTAACACTCTTCTCAGGGTAGGTTCTGCAGCTGTTTTAAACTACTGTTTTAGAAAAGCTTTTTAGAAGCAAACAATCCCACTGACATGAATAGCTGTGCCAAAGCCTACTTTATTCTCACCTTTCAGTGCTCCAGAACAACAGGGGAAAGGAGCCAAATATCTTTAAATGTAATTGAAGCCAGTCTTTAAACTCATAGCCTCTGATCCTAAAAGCCCATGAATCTGCAGGAGAAGGGCCTTAGTCACACTTCTATTATTGAACGGATTAAGCCTGTAGCTTAAATACTAATCACCTATTACTGATCCAGAATAGTTTAGCTCTCTTACTTAAGGTTTTGGAAAAACCATAAAAGAAACAGAAGCTGGCAAATGTTAAAAGATTTATCTTCACATCCGAGATTTTTTTTCAATTTAGAAATGGAAAAATATCTGCTTCTGTCCTCTCTGAGAGAGATGTTGGCTGATATATAATATTTTGCAACATGACATATGTAATATTAGTCACTGACAACTGATTGAGCAGGTTCTAGGATTTCCACACAACAGAGCAGAAAATTTATGAGATCTTTCGCCTTACTTATCCGTGGGTAAGCATATAATGGAATATAATCCTACTTGTGGATCAAGGAGCCACATTATTAGCCAAATCTTGGCAGCTATTCCTTCAGACTGCACAGCCCTCTTTCATAGGGTTGGAATCCTTCTGAACTGTGATGCTTAGCTGGTCTCACCCTTGCTCTGGATTACAACACTTCTACTTAATGCACGAAACTATCTACTGTACTAAATGCATTTAGATAACTTTTTTTTTAAAAAAATGAAGACACTCTCACCAAACACTCCCATGACACTCTTCCCTCCTCATGAAAAATTACAGCTGATGAAAGAAGTACTAGTCTTTTCATCCTTGTACCCCACTCTTAAGATTATGGCAACAAGAATGATTGACAACTGGAAAATAGAGGGAGAAAATGTGGAGGCCGTGACAGATTTTGTATTTCTAGGTGCAAAGATTACTGCAGATGCAGACTGTGGCCAGGAAATCAGAAGACGCTTACTTCTTGGGAGGAGAGCAATGTCCAATCTCGATAAAATAGTAAAGCGTAGAGACATCACACTGGCAACAAAGATCTGCCTAGTCAAAGCCATGGTATTCCCTGTAGTAACCTACGGATGTGAGAGCTGGACCTTAGGGAAGGCTGAGTGAAGGAAGATCGATGCTTTTGAACTGTGGTGTTGGAGGAAAGTTCTGAGAGTGCCTTGGACTGTGAGAAGATCCAACCAGGAGGGAAGGATACTACAGACAAAGCTGAAGTACTTTGGCCACATCATGAGGAGGCAGCAAAGCCTAGAGAAGACAATTATGCTGGGGAAAGTGAAGGTAAAAGGAAGAGGGGCCGACCAAGGGCAGGATGGATGGATGGCATCCTTGAAGTGACTTGGACTGACCTTGAAGGAGCTGGGGGTGGTGACGGCCGACAGGGAGCTCTGGTGTGGGCTGGTCCATGAGGTCACGAAGAGTCGGAGACGACTGAACGAATGAACAACAACAAACCCCACTCTTGTGGTGGTGGAGTTTTTATTGGAGCATCTCGGTGTGTTCATTCAACTGAAAAAAATTGTGACTGTTCTTGTATTCCCTGCAATAGGACTAGAATTCCCCCAGTTTGCATTTCACGTTTTAGAGGTGTGGCTAAGATAGAGACAAACACACATAGAGAAAGAGAGAAAGGAGAGAGAGAGATTTTACTTTCCAAAGACCTCAAAAGTATAGCTGGTTTCTCTTCCACATTTGACTATTGTAACAATCTTGAAAGGAGGTTAAGGACACTGGAAACTCATTGGGTGATACTATACATATTAAAAATATTGTTTCAGTATTTGGTGCTCTAGATTTCGCTCTCTTTCAAGAACTGTGGAGGATTTTTTAAAAGCTTGGTATTATTATATGTCCCAGCTATATAGGAAAAATACCTCTCCCCCGCCCCCTCTTTTTCACCATTATTTATTTATTTATTTATTTGACTTGTATACCGCTACTCCCAATTTGGCTCGGAGCGGTTTACAGAAGCAGATTAAAACAATACAATTAGCTTTAAAAATAACAATAACAAAACAATAGGTGGCAAGAACAGGCATAGTCCGGGTTGTTCACCCATCAAAAGCTTGCCGGAAAAGAAAAGTTTTACAGGCTTCCCGAAAAGCAAGTAGGTCTCGGATGGTTCGAGTTTCAACCGGCAAGGCATTCCATAAATAAGGAGCTACGATCGAGAAAGCTCTATGTCTAGTAGATGACAAATGATAAGTCCGGATGTTGGGGACTGCAAGCAAATTTTGGTCTTCAGACCGGAGTAATCTCTGGGGTTGGTAAGAGGATAATCAAGAGGTGATGGGTACTTAGAAAGAGCTCAGCTACAAGAGGCTCTGTTTCCATCTTGGGAAGGTTTTTTAGCAAGGTGTGAGACAAAAATATGGGCTACAGAGCATTCTTTTTAAAGGACTTCCTTAGAAAGAGCCTCCCTGGGCTCTTAGGTTTGCTTCCCAAGAGCTCCTATGGAGACTCTGTCCCAAAAAAATGGTAGTTAGGGCTCACTGCGAGAAGTGCTGATGTCTGAATTCCATTTTAGCTAGATGACAATAAGATCCCTCCCTGTCTTAAGATGTTGTTATATAAAAATGCTTTTCCTATTCTGGCAGGTTATTTCTGAAGGGCAGTAATTTGTAATCATCAGCTAATGAAGAATAGATTAAGATGCCACCACATCTTAAAGCAGATCCCCTCTCATATAAACCAATTATTTCAGATGGTGTCTAATAGCTATAATTAACAGGCATCTGGACAGCAGCTTCTCCTCCTCTTATTGACACAGTATGGTATTGCACTGTACTCACTCTAGTTTTTCAGCAGATGAAGATTGGGGGTGAGGTGCGGATTTTGGGGCTGGGGTGGAGCCTTGAAGCTCCAAAGACTGGCCTGTTGCCCAATGGTGGATCAGCACAATTCAAACAACTGTGCCAGCTTCCCCAAACAGGGACTAAAAGCACGGGCAAGCAGATGGTGCTGGCTAATGGAAACATAGGGCAAGCCATCCACTGCACTACACATCTAAGTAGGTAGTAGTAGTAATGGTGAAATGGCTTCTTTGAAGGTCAGGAAACTGTCAAGGAGGATTATGAACAGGCAAGTATCTTTACAGTAGAGGATTTATTCTATCATAAAAAGAAGAAGAAGACATGGCTTTTTGTGTGCAAAACACAGAAGGGACCTTTCTTGCATGAAAGGTCCCTTCTACACTGCCATATAAAATCCAGATTAGCTGCTTTAAATTGGATTATATGGCAGTGTAGACTCATATAGTCCAGTCCAAAGCAGCTAATGTGGATTCTCTGCTTTGATAATCTGGATTATAAGGGCAGTGTAGAAGGGCCCAAAGAAAGCCTGTTTCATATTGGAATATTTTTGAAGTGCCGAATCCATAGTAAGCATACATAAAGTGAATTCACAAGGGCATGAAAACTCAAACTCACCTGAACTGAGTGATGTTTTATGATGTTCCAGCATTTTTAGTAAGTACTGTAGGTTATCCTGGGGTAAAGTAGTTTTTCCTCAATTCAGATAAAGTCATAGGATACTAGCAAAAGTAGTATATCCTGCAGTGCATTAACGGCTGGATGGGTTCTGATCTGGGTCTAATTGCGGCACTGCATCCATCACATTTCCCTGTGCTCATAACAGAAGGGAAAGGGAAATGGCTCATGCTCTCAGTGCCACCAACATGAAC
The DNA here is from genome assembly GCF_037176765.1 of Anolis sagrei. Lineage (NCBI taxonomy): Eukaryota > Metazoa > Chordata > Lepidosauria > Squamata > Anolidae > Anolis > Anolis sagrei. The sequence continues at coordinate 155,617,046 of NC_090021.1, forward strand.
ACCAAGACCAAGGTTCAAATCCCAACTCAGCCACAGAAATCACCTTGGTGACCTTGAGTAAGCCACACTCTGTTGACCTCAGAGGAAGGCAAAGGAAAACTCCTTCTTAACAAACATTGCCAAGAAAACCTTATAGTAGGTTTGCATTAGGGTTGTGATAAGTTGAAAATGATCTGAAGAGACACAACGGAAACTATGGACAAAACAAATATTCAAAATACTAAAAAAAAGTTTTTAAAATGTTTCTTTAGCATCAAGAAACTCAAAAAGTAATATCTTGGACTAACAAGAATATTTACAGTTTGGGAATTACTCTGTGCATGATTCACATGTGTCTTTTTTTTTTTTTTACAACTACTAGAAACAACAAACAAGAACAATATTTATAATGGTCCATAAACCCTTCAGTGAAACAGGCAATTGTTTATAAGTGGGTTGCTGTAGGTTTTTCCGGGCTATATGGCCATGTTCTAGAGGCATTTTCTCCTGACATTTCACCTGCATCTATGGCAAGCATCCTCAGAGGTAATGAGGTCTGTTGGAAGTAGGAAAATGGGTTTATATATCTGTGGAATGACCAGGATGAGACAAAGGACTCTTGTCTGCTGGAGCTAGGCGTGAATAATAGTTTATAATTTTATAAACATAATCTTTAGTCAGTTAAGCACTTATTTAATTTGGCCCACAGTTTGGGTCTGGAGACTGAATCAAATGCAACTTTTAAATCCATGAAGGCCACCAAAAAATTCCTTTCTGGATTTTATAGTATTTTTCTGCTAAATGAGAGAGAAGTAAACTATGGTCCATTGTGGATGAATTTTTTCCTGAAAGCTGCTTGGGCATCCAAGAGAGTTTCTCTCTCTCTCTCAATCTCTGTTGTTAATTTTGTCCAGAGAAATCTTGTGTACAGTTTGCCTGGAATTGATAGCAGTCTAATTGCTTTATAGTTTCTGGAGTCTTTTGGGAAGCTTTTCTTATAGATTGGGACTACAATTGCAAGTTTTCAGCTTGTTAGAATTTTGCCTGAGTTGTTTATTTGGGTGAAAAAGCAGCTAAAAGTGGGGCCCAATACTGTATGTTTGATTTTATAAATTCTATTGGTATGAAGTCATTTCTTGGGGATTTGCCATTTTTAAGTTGTGAAATGAGTTCCACTATCTCCTCTGGTGTAACCACACTCCAATTTGGGTCCCCTACAAGTAATACCTCTGGGGGATTTGAGTATTGCGGGCTGGAGGAGTTGTCAAAGAAGATGCCTCTAGAATAGCTTTCCCAGGTCAAGGATGACGTCTGGTAACTAATGGGAGTAGGGTGGGAGCTAAGAGCACTTGAAGTAAGGTGCCAAAAAAGTCTAGAATCATTCTTGTATGATGCTTCAAGCAGGGTAGACCAAGCTTTTAATCTGCTTTGCTTTTTATTACTCAGTAGGGCCTTGTATTTTTTTGCTGGTTGTTCTGGTACGGTTCTACCAGGAGCTCCAATTTTATTTGCTTTGTATTAAATGTTTGCTTGCAGTCCAAGGTTCCTGGGATTCTGCAGATAGGTGGCTTCCTTTGGTTGCAGTGATAGGGCAAGTCACCTGTCCATCATCGTTAAGTTTTGGTCCCGCCCCTTGCTCAGGGCAATTGGGAAGGGAAAGGAGCCATTTTAGTTAGTCTCAGCAAGGAAAGCTATGTACAGGATGTGTGCAAGCATCCCCTGTACAAAAGCTTCAACTTTTAAGAATTTCCAGGGAAGCATCCCCAAAGCTTTGAAGACTTTCCGGGGGAGAACAGCCCTAAAGACCAAAGAACTCCAGCTGGAGAATATCTAAACCTTTGTTGGTAGGTCCACTCGGTGCTTCGAGACGCAGTTCGACCCGGTAGCGGAGCCCACATCAGTAAGGGTTAGATTACAGTCAGCCTGGGAGAAGTTAAAAAGGGGTTTTTTCATTTAAAGTAAAGAAGAAGTTATTGAAGACAGTTGCCTGTCCTTCGTGGGAAGATTAGGAAGTCACCAGTTGCATTAAAGCCTGGATTCATTTATTTAACTTTCTGAAGACAAGAGAAGTTTCTGTTTGATTGTTCATTAATAAAGGACTTTGTTATACTTCACAAGCCATCTAAAGGTCATTTGTGGTGGAAAACCTCTGAGAACTTCTCCTTGGGCCCCCTGGCTTCCCGCTGGGCAAAGGTTGCACGTCCTGTTCTAAAGGAAATTCTTTACAGGCCCAGCGCGCGACAGAACACTGGTTATAGGGACCACCAAACGCAGCATTGCCCAAACAAGAATCAAGGAACATGAAAGGCACTGCAGACTACTTCAGCCAGAGAAATCAGCCATAGCAGAGCACCTGATGAACCAACCTGGACACAGCATTTTATTTGAGAACACAAAAATGCTGGACCACTCTCACAATTACCATGTCAGACTACACAGAGCAGCCATTGAAATACACAAACATGTGGACAATTTCAACAGAAAGGAGGAAACCATGAAAATGAACACGATCTGGCTACCAGTATTAAAAAATTCTAAAATTGCAACAGCAAAAACAGCAGAGAGGAAACAGGCAGGGACATCTAATTACCTTTCAAGAAGAGTTTGCTCCAGGCACAGTCAGCTCATTGTATGCTAATCAAGGTGGTCAGTTGAAGCATTTACGCCTAGCCCAACTGACAAAAGTTCTTTGTCTCACCCTGGTCATTCCACAGATATATAAACCCATTTTTCCTACTTCCAACAGACCTCACTACCTCTGAGGATGCTTGCCATAGATGCAGGCGAAACGTCAGGAGAAATGCCTCTAGAACATGGCCATATAGCCCGAAAAAACCCCACAAGAACTTACTGGTTATAGTTATTTAACGATGGTCCAGCTTGTCTATAGGCCATATATGAATGTTTAAGGCTGTGCTAGAAATGACTTTTTTTGCACAATACACAAAAAAGCTGTTTCTGGCAGAGTTAATTGTGTTTTATGTACAAAATAGATAGTTAGGAACCAACTATATCATAAAGAAAGCACACACAAATAATTTCCACCTTAGTCATGCTTAAATAAAGCATATAATATAAGATAATTTCAGTTTCTGATGGATTTCATGCTTACCAAAAAATGCTCCTAGTTCAGACGTTGACGACACAGCTTTCTTCTTGAATTCAGGTTCCCTTTACTTTGGTTTGGTTTCTAAATGTAATCTGCCTCTGCCTGCAGATAATCCATCTCAATAAACAGTGTTAACGAACTCTTCTCTCTTGCAGACATTTTCAGACTTATTAACACTTTAATATGAAACAGAAGCTGATCATTTTATTAAAGAAAATTACTGTAAGGGCCTTCTTCTACCATATGCCGTTTCTTTCTTGACAACGTTGCTTTTGAAATCCTCAGATGAGCATCACTGGGGCAGAACGTAAACTTGGCACGATGACCTAGCCCAGGTGAGCAAACCTTTTATCGGCTTACTTTTTTTTGGTACGCATTACAATATTTCTTTTTTTCTTTTGCCTAGTAAGAAATGAGGATGCTCTTTATTTACCAAAAGATTTGTTTCAAAAAAATATGGAACAAACCACTTCTAGTTTTATTTTTTGAAACAAGAATGTCTTTAAAATCCATAATACATAAGCACAAGAACTGGTGTGATAGCAGAAAGCCTTATAGCACATAATTAACAGGCACATAATGTCTGGTTACTAGTAATTTCCTTCTAGCTGAGTAAGGAAATAATTTAATCATGTTGATCAAATGAATCCCATGAGCCCTCTGTAACATTACACCTCCCACTACACACTGGCACATACACACACTCTCCAAAATCTGCATTAACTGATAGGAGACTACTTAGAGAAATCATGGCTCTCAAGATTGTAAAATATGGGTGCGACACATGCTTTTGATAATGGGTTTGCAATGGTAACACTGATTCCCAGTGCTAGTTTCTGTGGGTGAAAGAGCTTGCATCTGATTTAGAAATAGAATAAAAATATTCATTCACATATGACTACATCTGTGGGATTTTTGATTTAAAAAGAAGAACAATGCTAATATTATGCATCTGATTTTTGCCGATATATCGCATTGAATGTGTCCCCCCTCACTTTCCCCTTTTGCTCATCAATATTAGGTATAATAATTATTAACTTTGTTTTTTGCAGCTCAACCTTTCTAGAGGATTTTCTATTATTCTCACTATTTTTCTTTCTATGTGAAGAAAGGGTAGTTTTTTTTAAAAAAAAATGTTATTATGCACTGTCTTTGTCTGCCAACCCACGAAGTGATACACAAGAAATAAAAACAAGAACAACAAGTTTTGGATTCAAATTGGGCAACTTTTATTTAACGTTACCTATTTAAGTTTCTAACCTAACTCAAGGGTGCAAGGAACTGGTGCAACCTAACCCAGGTAGTATTCCTACCCGATAACCACAATATTCCGGGCGAAGCACCTGGGTTTCGGTAATCAAACCGTATCACCCCAAGGGAAAGGAATAAGGAGTCTCTTTCAGAGCTCTTGTATCGAGACTCCTTCCAATTAAAGGCCATTTAACTACCCTCACCTTTTCAAACAGGAGGTGAGTGCTTGACTTAACGGCCTTTCACCCCTTAAAGGGGTGCCCTAGGTGCACACCGACTAAAGGGATTTTCTATCTATTTATGCCTGGCCTATTTAACAATGCCCACTTTCTCTATCTAGCCCCTAAACAGTATAGGGTAGGCAAAAAACCTCCCTTAAAAAACAAGAAGAGGAAAAAAATTCCTACCCGGTTCCAAGGGCAACCTTATAATATACTGTTACTGGGCGGGAGTGGTGGGCCAGCGTCCAGGCACAGAATGAGCCTGGGAGGGGGCCTGGCCTAAACTGCAGGCCACGCCCCCGGATGTTCTGGAGGGTTCTGTCCGAACTCCTCCCTGCCTCGTGCGAGGCAGACAAATGTTTTTTCTCTCTCCCCATTTTATGGGGAGAGGAAAACTATTGTCTGCCAACCCACGAAGTGATACACAAGAAATAAAAACAAGAACAACAAGTTTTGGATTCAAATTGGGCAACTTTTATTTAACGTTACCTATTTAAGTTTCTAACCTAACTCAAGGGTGCAAGGAACTGGTGCAACCTAACCCAGGTAGTATTCCTACCCGATAACCACAATATTCCGGGCGAAGCACCTGGGTTTCGGTAATCAAACCGTATCACCCCAAGGGAAAGGAATAAGGAGTCTCTTTCAGAGCTCTTGTATCGAAACTCCTTCCAATTAAAGGCCATTTAACTACCCTCACCTTTTCAAACAGGAGGTGAGTGCTTGACTTAACGGCCTTTCACCCCTTAAAGGGGTGCCCTAGGTGCACACCGACTAAAGGGATTTTCTATCTATTTATGCCACGGATTAGGGGCAAATGTCTATTTCGCCCCTATCCCCCACCAATTCCTCCAAAACCCTTCTAATACCTTCCTGCAAATTTAGCAAAAATCGTTGGTTGCCCAATTCAGATAAGTGCACTCCATCACCACGATATAACCTCTCGTCATTACTTGTGATATTAGGATGTGCAATATAATGACCCCTCTGATGGATCAAGAAAACCCGCATGGCCCGGTTCACTCGTTTCCTGGCTTTTTCGAGCCTTCCCACGTCGCCTCCTCCGAGCCACCTGCGACGAGGTATGATAGCGGACCACACGACGTGCACCCCGGGCCATGCCCACCAAATTTTACGTATGTCTGCTCGTGCTTGTAAAAAGAGAGCCTTGCCTGTTAACAGGCCCAAATCGTTACCACCGAGGTGGATAACCAACACATCGGGAGGCAGAACACTCCCGGCATTAAACAACAAAGGGCACAAACCGTCCCAACGCAGGCCTCTCCTTCCTCTCCATTCCACCGCTGCCGTGGAAGCGAGACCCAAATGCTGGCCAAAGGCAGTCCTGTGGGCTTCTCTACCTGCCCAAAAGACATAACTGTGTCCGCAGACCAGGACCCGACTTCTATGCACCAACCTGGAGAGACCTGCAACGATAACAACATCTAGGATGGAACTGACCGTACGTAACCTCTGAAGGCGCCGGACCTCCATCTGCCTATGGCTTTTATCTCATCCTTGTCGTATCCCAACGCGGATGCTGCCGTGGCGGCACCAATCCTAAAGGAGTGGGTCCCGAATTTAAGGTGCCCCATCCCCAACAGGTCCAGCGCCTTAGCTGTGATGGTCCAAAATTGGTACTTGGTCAGCGGCTTTCCATCCTGATGGGAAAAGAGGTAACCTTTAGCAATGCCCCTGAGTGCTGCAAATTGCGTCATGGCCAACACTGGGCAAAGGTCCTCTTCGCTGCACTTTAGCAGCCGGATCACCTGACCCTTAGCTTCCTGGTCAGTTTTGGAAGCCCTAACTCTGATTTCCATACTATCCTGGCCAACCTTAATGTCGGAAATCAACAGCGCACGGTGTGAGGTATCGCTCTTGGATAATGCCACCAATTCACTCACCCGAAGCGCTCCAAAAAATGCAGTCAAAGCTGCAGAATGATACAGAACCTGTTCGTAATATGAAGTGCACAATCTGGGCCACAATAGTTTTAAACCCTTCAGAATTGCGGGTGTCATCGGCTGCCGGTCATCCTTGGGATGCCCACGCTGCCTGGACCATCCCGTTAAGAATTTGTGTATTCTAAAGTCATCAGTGGGGTCGCTAAGGCCCTGGGCCTTGAACCAATATGAGAGCGCTGACAACTTAGTCCGAATGGACTGAGGTGCTAAGCCTCTCCTCCTGTGGAATACACAGAATTGAGCGATATGCTCGTATGGGACCGGCATAGTTTCGGGCAGGTTATAATGATGCCTAAAATCTATAAATTCTTGGACCGCCCTAGTGTATGACTTCCTAGAGCTGGGTGCTAAAGCCAGGCTCATACCTAAGGCGGTCTCGTCGCTCCAACCTTCCAGAGATGGTCCGGCATACGCTCTGGGGCTACGTCCGCGTCGGGCGCCAGCTGTCTGAATCGCTCCATCTGGAAACGAGACAAAGCGTCAGCCAATGTGTTATGAAGGCCCGCGACGTGGAATGCCCGAAACAATATGTTAAATTTTAAACATTGGAGGACAAATTGTCGTACGGCACTCATGACCCTACGTGATTTGGATGTCAGTGCGTTAATGACCTGAACTGTGGCCATATTGTCGCACCAAAAATGAACTGTGGAGTTGACAAATCTGTCAGCCCAAAGGGTGACTGCCACTAGGATAGGAAAAAATTCCAAAAAGGTTAAATCCACTGTTATCCCTGACGCATGCCAGTGGTCTGGCCACTTTTCTGCGCACCAATGTCCCTCAAAGTATACTCCAAATCCAATTGACCCTGATGCGTCAGAAGACACTTGAAGGGCATTTTTAATCATCAATTCCTGACGCCAAAACGAGATTCCATTAAACTGGCGCAAGAATTGTAGCCAAATGGACAAATCAGCCCTAATCTCTCTCGTCAGCCTAATGTGATAGTGCGGCAAAGTTACTCCAGTGACAGCGTCACACAGCCTGCGCAAGAAGGCCCGTCCGGGCGCTATGACCTTACAGGCGAAATTTAGGTGACCAATTATTTGCTGGAATTCCCTTAAAGTCGCCTTACGCCGCTGCAGAAATTGACCTATCCTGTCAATCAAGGCCGCGACCTTGTCCTCAGGCAGTCTCGAGTACTGGTTGACTGTGTCAAGCTCTATCCCTAAGAATGTCAAAGCAGTGAGGGGGCCTTCAGTTTTCTCCTCAGCTAAAGGTATCCCTAGTTCCCCGGCTAGCTGCTGAAAATCGCGTAGCAGGGCACCACAGTCCCCTGATCCGCCTTTTCCCACGAAAAGAAAGTCGTCGAGATAATGCGCGACTCCTCTGAGGCCTGAGCTTTCTTTTATAGCCCATTCAAGGAATGTACTGAACGTCTCGAAAGCGGCACAAGAGACTGAACATCCCATGGGCAGCGCCCGATCGCAGTAAAAAAGGCCCTGGAACTGGAACCCTAACAACTCAAAATCAGTCGGATGTACTGGGAGCAACCTGAAGGCAGATTTGATATCGCATTTCGCCAGCTCTGCTCCCAGTCCATACCGCCGTATTAGCCGCACCGCTGCGTCGAATGATGTGTAATTGACAGAACATTGTTCATCGGGAATGGCGTCATTCACCGATCCCCCCCTTGGATAGGAGAGATGATGAATGAGGCGATATTCACCGATAGCTTTTTTGGGTACTATTCCTAAAGGGGAAACCCTAAACTGAGGCGTGGGGGGTGCAACAAAAGGACCCAAAACCCTGCCCTCTTTAACCTCTTTGTCAATTTTTTGTTGAACTATATTTTCCAGGCCTTTAATTGATTTCAAATTGGGTGCCAAAGAAGGAGAACATGGCCCTCGGGCCGGGATTCGGAAGCCCTCTCTAAAGCCGTCCAACAGATATTCTGCTGCCGCTCTGTCGGGGTATCTTTGTAGCCAACAACTAAGCGGACCCACCCTGATTGGGCTGGGACCCTTTTGCAACATTTCCTGTTCCAGTGTTCTTTCTGTTAAACTGCGCGGCCCTTGGCCCGTTCCTTGTTGCATTTGCCTCGTAACAACTCTTGGTTGAGTGGTTACCTTGACACAATGCACAAACGTGGTGGTATTTGCAATCTTTGCGTGCACAAACTCCGTGGGCCGCAAATCCCCAGCACATCCCTTTTTGTTTTTGCGGCAGCTGTGCTGGGTTCCCCTGCCGAAAGGGCTGACTCCCTTTGGTGTTCTGTATAGTGTGACCACTATCAGCTTTCTCACCAGGGACTGCCCTGGTTGCATTCATCACCTCCATCCACAGTTGACTGTCGATGAGGTCCCATCTCTTATCGGGCTTTGTGGCGGCTTCTGAGCGAAAACGGCTATCGTAAACCAGCCACGCCTGGCCGGTATAGTTAACATAAGCCCCATAAATTATGTTTTGATATTTAAATAGGGCCTTGGCCCTATACGGGTGAGCTTCCACTAGCAGAGATGCATATATGGTATAACAAGCTATCCAATTTTTCCAATTCTGCTCGACCCGCCTCTTTTTTAATTTTTCTTTTCGCTCTTCATCCAAGTCCTCTTTTTCCTTTTTATCTAATTCTCTGAAATACAAGGAAAACATGTCTATATACTCATTCCTGAGTATCTTGTCTACGGTTTTCTGCGATAAATGGGCCCCCAAGGATGCTGAGGCTGCCGTAGTGACTACTGGCAACACCCATTTATCGGTTCCCCAATACTGATTGTCGTCTCCTGACCTAGCCATTTCCAATGTTATAGGGGCCACTAAAGGTCCCTGAGGACCAGGTTTACTGGCTGAAGGTCCTGCTAACGCCCGGGCCGCACTTTGGAGTGTGGGTGTAGTGGTATGCGCCTGGCTTAGGCCCCAAGGCCAGACCAGTGTATTGTCATTACCTGCGGATGTCGATGGCCCATCCGTGATGTCAGTTTGCGTAGAAGACTGTCCCGTTGTCGCCGGCTCCAGCCTCGCTGGTGCCGCCAATAGCGATGCTACTACCGGCTCCGCGGCCGATGATGCTGGCGCCTTTGAAGGCTGCATCGCTACATTAACTGGCTGCGCCCGGGCTACGGCTGGGGCTGCTTTGGCCAGCATTGGTGCTGCTGCGTCATCAGACGACACCTGGCCCTGGATCACTTGAGGTTGATTCACTGTCGGTGCTGGGGGATCTTGTTCTCTCTGATTGGGTTCCGCTTGGCCAGGCCCCTCTCCGACACACGTCACAGCTGCACGGCTGGCCTCTAAAGCAGACATACGAGAAAGAAGGTTTTTAAAGATCAGCTTTCTGCTGGCTTGCCGCGCCGGGCGCGACCCCGCCTCCCTTGTTAACAACCCCCTTTCCCTTTCAAATCTCTCCATTCTGGCCATCAAAGCATTTAGGTCTTCGGCTGACACGTCCTCCTCCTCCGATGATTCGTTGGGAGGGAGGGGATGCTTGGCCGGAGTCTTCTTGGCAGGTCCCTTTCCTTTAGGGCCGCCTACATTCTTCTTTGGCGCCATCCTGGAAGAAAAATTGATGACAAACCTGTTAACCCAAGCAGCCAAAATTATTATTATTATTTTTTTTTTATTTTATTTTATTTTTTTTTTTTATTATATCCACATCTATGATCCCCTAGTATCTACCAGAATCTGTCCAGCCGCTTTTATTGATCTAATAACATCTGCATATATTGCACTGGAATAACAGGAGCTGAAACAACACTGGGAGCTCCTCTGAACAAGCTGGAAGTACCCCCCCCTTTTTTTTTTTTTTTTTTTTTTTGAGTAAATCAAAATGGCTGCCGCTTCCCCCAACAAAATGGCCGCCACCCAGCACCATGCGGCCGAAAACGAAAGTGGTGACAATGGGGGAGGGGCCAGGCCCTCGTAGCGAAGGCATGGTCCTGTGACTGCACGGGGCCTATGGCTGGTGGAGCAGTACCTATTGATCTACTCATACCTGAACCGTGTAAGCTGCTAGGAAGGCAGGGGCCGGGGCTAACAGCGGCAGCTTATGCTGCTTTTAAACTTCGGCCCTGCAACCGTCGAACAGTAATTACAGCTGCTTAGTGCTTCAGCCAACGCGCCCCCAAGGGCCCACGGCGTGTAAACCGCCACCAGACACATGGAAGGGCTCCATCACGTGGCACAGCCGCTATCAGCCGCCCCGCGCCAGCTGACCAGCCCATGTAACAAGGCGCGAGCGCCCGCAGCCACCAGCCGCGGAGGCCGCCCGGCTGGCGACCCAAGCGCACCGCACAAAGCTTTTTTAAGAAAGGGGGGATGCATTGGGCCGCACCGCACTCAGCGCCGCCGGCCACGTGGGCGGCTCCTTCGCGCTGCCCAAGCTGGGCGCACAAGCAAACTGTACATGAGCACGCCGCGGGACGCTCCCGCGAGCGGCCAAAGCCCAGCCGCCATCTTGAAAACGCAACCGAGGACCCGGCGCGCCGCACGGCCCACGGTTGCTCCCTTCACCCATTCGATAACCTCGCCAAAGGAAAGGCGGGAGGGGGGGGGGGCGGCGGGGCGAGAGAGCCAAGAACACTCCACACTCTCCCCCAGACCGCCTCAACAGCAAGCGGAGAAAAAAGGAGGGACGGGGAACCGCGGGAGGCGCGCTGCGCCAGCGCGACCCTCCCCCCAACTCAACCTCCGCCAAGGCAGGGACCCAGCATCGAAAGCCAACCGCGGCAAGGCGCGGACGGGAGGGAGGGGTTCAAAGGCCGGAACCGCGCAGCCCCCAAACCGCTTGACCCCGAAGGCCGCAAAGGAAATCGCTCCTCCCGACTGGGCCCACCAAGGAGCTCGACCCCGCAATCAATAAGAAAGGGAAAAAAGGGGGGGGGGGAGAAAAAACCTGCCCCCCAACAAACAAGCCCGCAAGGGCCCCACCCGGGGGTGGAACTGAAGCCCACCCCCACTCGGAGCCCCCGACACCGACCTCCGAATTATTGTTGTCTTCGTCTCTCTCCTCTTGTCGTCCGCCCTCTCTCTTCCCCTTTAGTTCTGTCTTCCTCTCTTCCTTTCTTCTTTTCCTTCTCTTCGCAGGGCCCCTGGTCCTGCGCCTCTCCGGATGCTTCCGTCTTCGCCAGCGTCCAGGCACAGAATGAGCCTGGGAGGGGGCCTGGCCTAAACTGCAGGCCACGCCCCCGGATGTTCTGGAGGGTTCTGTCCGAACTCCTCCCTGCCTCGTGCGAGGCAGACAAATGTTTTTTCTCTCTCCCCATTTTATGGGGAGAGGAAAACTATTATGTTTAAATGCATTTTAATGTTTTTGCTCTCATCTGGTATCACCCATGAATTGAGGTGCTGGGTTTGGGCCTGCCACTTTTGGACTCTCGCTTGCTGGGGTGTTCCAGCGAGTGTCTCTGTAGATCTAAGAAAACTATGTCTTGATTTAAGTCGTTGACGTGCTGGCTGATACCCAAACAGGGGATGAGCTGGAGATGTCTCTGCCTTGGTTCTTTCACTATTGGCTGCTACTTCCTGGCAGATGTCAGGTGGTGCAATACCGGCTAAGCAGTGTAATTTCTCCATTGGTGTGGGGCGCAGACACCCTGTGATAATGCGGCATGTCTCATTAAGAGCCACATCTACTGTTTTAGTGTGGTGAGATGTGTTCCACACTGGGCATGCATACTCAGCAGCAGAGTAGCACAGCGAAAGGGCAGATGTCTTCACTGTGTCTGGTTGTGATCCCCAGGTTGTGCCAGTCAGCTTTGGTATGATGTTGTTTCTAGCAGCCACTTTTTGTTTGATGTTCAGGCAGTGCTTCTTGTAGGTCAGAGCACGGTCCAAAGTGACTCCCAGGTATTTGGGTGTGTTGCAATGCTCCAGTGGGATTCCTTCCCAGGTAATCCTCAGAGAATGGGGCTACAGGGTGGAATCCTCGGCATGCGAGTGCGGATAAGAACAAACCACTGACCACCTGCTGCAATGCACCCTGAGCCCTGCCACATGCACAATGGAGGACCTTCTTGCGGCAACCCCAGAGGCACTCCAAGTGGCCAGATACTGGTCAAAGGACATTTAACCAAATACCAAATTTGCAAAATCTGTGTGTTTTCTTTCTTTCTTCCTTTTCCTTTTTAATCTGTGTGTTTGTTTTGCTCTGTTAGAATTGTAATACAATGGTTGCTGATGGAACGATAAATAAATAAATGTTTTTGCTTTATTAATGTATGTATTTTTATGGCAACGAATTGTGCCAACTGAGTCCCCTTCGGGCTGATATGGGCGGGATAGAAATAATGTAAATAAATAAAGTAAACACTATTTAATAATTATTGCCATGCATTTATCAGCCTATTGTTTGCAAAATAATTTTTGCGTTCACCCTTTTATCTTTTCAATAACTCTTTAATGTAATACTTTGGAAGGATTTTTTTTAATAAAGCTGGTGTGATTGATAGATTTTATGTCATGAATAGGCCCCATGAACTCAATTTATTGATAAGCTTAAAAAAAGAGAGCATAAAAAGCATATCAGAGATCAAAGGGTTAACACTTTTATATGAGGTTGTAAAAGCCCTACCTCAGGATTCTTGTGTTAGCAATATTCTTTGTGTAAGATGTATGTTATTAAAACAAGTAGCAGCATCTGAATTAAAGTGACAGTATGATGGATGACTGCTGAAGTGGAATCAGAGTTGTTTGCAGCGTTTTGGTCTAGATGTGGGAATTCGGGTGGTACGCTGGCGAGCGTGGCAGACGCATTGATTCGAGCCTGACGCACATTCATAAATATGCCCCCAGAGAGGTGTGGCCTAGCTGAATTTACAAAATTACGGTCATGAATTATTTAACATTTGTTTATGGACATTATATTTAAAAAAGGAAAGCCGGGAGTTGCAAAGGCGGATGAGCCATGGTGCACGCCGTGATCTTTAGATAATGCAATTTTCTTCCCACGAGCCAGAGATCTATTGTGCATAACGCATAGAGATGCTAAGTCTATCAGAGAGAGATAAGTAAGTCATATGTCAGGGTGCTTGCTTAATATACTACAGAAACAGCGCACTTAAGGGACTGAGGCTCTTTCCAGGAAATACCTGACAAGTTGACAGTTCCAGCTCTTGCAAAAACGCATCTTCCCAGGAGCCAGCGAAGGGGATTGTTCTGATCAGGTCTGGGAAGGTTCTTTTATTTTACCAGCCAATGCAAAATGTATTTTCCTAATGAGCAAATTATTTCAGATTTCCCCAGCTCATACAGAGAAATAAGGAGAATACAGTGACATCAACAGAGCTGCATGCTAGTGGAAATCTATTGTGTAGCCAGTGATGTCAAATGAAGTCTTTGAGCCTTGAACAGGGGAAAGGAAATGCAATAACTTATCTGTGCCTTTGCCTTCATTTGTGAAAGTAATATTTGATTTAGCATTATGATGGGTTCTTCTCTCTCTCCCCCATTTTCTGTGCAACTGCTCTTGGTGTGCTTTGTATTATAATGAAGATAAATCACAGATTCCCATACAGAAAATATTAAGTTGATCTCCATAGGGTCACAGATACACATGGCTGCAGTCCTAAGGATAGGTAAAGGTAAAGGTTGTCCCCTGACATTAAGTCCAGTCTTGTCTGACTCTGGAGTGTGGTGCTTATCTCCACTTCTAAGCTGAAGAGCCAGCGTTGTCCATAGACACCTCCAAGGTCATGTGGCCAGCATGACTGCATGGAGCACCGTTACCTTCCCGCCGGAGCGGTACCTATTGATCTACTCACATTTGCATGTTTTCGAACTGCTAGGTTGGCAGAAGCTAGGGCTGACAGCAGAAGCTCACGCCGCTCCCTGGAATCGAACCTGCAACCTTTTGGTCAACAAGCTCAGCAGCTCAGTGCTTTAACCCACTGCGCCACCGGGGGGGGGGGGGGGGAGGGTCCTTAATCCTAAGGATATTCAGGAGTAAATCACATCAAACTGAAAGGGAATTGTTTCTAATCCAGCATGTTTAGGATTTATCATACATAATTTATTTGTAACTTTGATTCAGGTTGAGATTTTTCATTTGGAGTAGATGATTCATAAGACAAGCAACAAAGACAAGCCAGTGTAAGTGTAGGGGGGCAGTCTAACAATAGTTAGTTGGGTGTGTTTATAATTGAAATTTTATGTATGTATGTATGTATGTATGTATGTATTTATAATTCAAACTTATATGCCGCCACTCCCTTGAGGCTCGGAGCGGCTTACAAGAACAGGCTAAAATCTAACACAATTTAAAAACAATTTAAAACAATTTAAAAACAATTTTGAACAAATATCCCATCTTACTTGTGTTTAACTGTCTAACTGTTTAACGTAGATGATTAGATAGTTAAATGTGTTCTTAGACTCTAAATGATCTTTAATGGTTTTACTTTCTGTCTTGTAAATTGCCCCAAGATGGCTTTGTTTCACTATGGACATGGTCATGGCCAATAAAGACCAACACAATGAAATGGTGAATTTTACCAATTTTTCCTGACAACCAAAAATGCAAATGTTTTGTCATCCCATCTATTTTTATTGGGTCTCTCCAAATTTGTTGTGGTGTGTCTTCAAGTCATTTCTGACCTATGTTAACCCTTTATTTATTTTATTTATCATGTCAGTAGCAACCAGACAATTGTATTACATTTTTAACAATTTTTCAACAAACAGACAAAACAGAGTTTGCAAGCTTGGTAGTTGATTAAATGTCCTTTGACCATTATCTGGCCACTTGGAGTGCTTCTGGTGTTGCTGCAAGAAGGTCCTCCATTGTGCATGTGGCAGGGCTCAGGTTGCATTGCAGCAGGTGGTCTGTGGTTTGCTCTTCTCCACACTCACATGTTGTGTATTCCACTTTGTAACCCCATTTCTTGAGGTTGACTCTGCATCTCGTGGTGCCGGAGCGCAGTCCGTTCAGCGCCTTCCAAGTCGCCCAGTTTTCTGTGTGCCCGGGGGGGAAGTCTCTCATTTGGTATCAGCCATTGATTTAGGTTCTGGGTTAACCCTAAGACAAACCTATAACAGGGCTTTCTTTGCAGGATTTTCTTTGCAAGAATTCTTCAGAAGCAAGTTGCCATTGTCGGCTTAAGACTGGAGAAATTAGTCTCTTAAGCACTTGCTCTTGTCTTCACTCTTGGTTGTTCTGCCCTACACCTGCATTAATTTGCATTAATTTGAATTTTTTTAAAAAAGTAACCTACACAAAATTTCACACATAATTTATGTTCAGAGGTACAGTGGCTTCCAAAATCAAAATTTTAACCTCACCCTTTAAAATATTTCTTCTAAATCAGATATATTCTGGAAGCTGAGGCATGCTTGAAAGATCTCAGAAGAAAACACACCAGGGGAGAGAATACACCAGGTGTAAGAGAATTGGCCACCTGGAAGGACATTGCCCAGGGGACGCCTGGATAATAATAATACTAATAATAATAATAATAATAATAATAATAATAATCCTTTATTTGTACCCCGTTACCATCTCCCAAAGGACTTGGTGCGGCTTACAAGAGGCTGAGCCCAAATACAATAGTAAAAACAATAACAACAACAGCAACAAAATAAACTCAAAAACAAAGCAATAACATTAACAGCACACAATGATGCAATTAAAATCAATGGCAGGGCCAAATGTAATAACTAAAATTAAAAAGTGCTGGGTGTTACCAGGTGGAGGGGGATGGGCATGCAGATATCCTAGATCTCTGATAAAGTGTGTTGGGGCATAATACTAGGAGTTTCCTTATTCTGGGAAGGCACACTGAAACAACCACGTTTTCAAGCTCCTCCTAAAGATTGCTAGCGACGGGGCCTGTCTGATGTCCTTAAGTAGAGAGTTCCAGAGTCGAGGGGCCACCACCGAGAAAGCCCTATCCCTGTGTGTTACCATCCTGTGGGAGGCTTCTCTCATGTCCCCGCATCGGAAGCTGGAATTGACAGATGGGAGCTCATCCCATTCCTCGGATTTGAACCTCTGTACTTTTGGCCAACAGTCCTGCCAGCACAAGGGTTTAACCCATTGTGCCACGGGGTGCTCCTATATCCTAGTTATATCCACGGGAATAACTATGTTATGATGTCTACATTAATCTAAGAGAAGAAGAGCAGGTCTATTGCCATTGGACAGTTACAAAGATGGGATTCCTCAAGTATTCATTTTTATCCTACTGCCTTTCTATTCATTTAGGTTGAAAATAAAAACTGCTAGGACACATGACAGGTACACAAAACTAACCATGAAAAATTGCAGTTGTCTGAAGCCCCTGGTCACACAGCAAATCTTACCACACATCATACATAGCATCACATTGAAATCCAGAGGGAAAATGACACTTGTGCCAGCACATTTTGCACAGAGATCACAACAATACTTAAGGTGCTATTGCGTAGGAATTATCACATTTTCCCAATGACAAAAATATTGTGGCTTTAGTGCTAGAATAATGCAATATTTGAAGAAATGGCATGTAATCTCAAGGGAGGATATGTGGATAGAGTAGAACAAATCAAAGGAAGTTGGGGGGGGGGGGGGAAGCAGCCATTGCCTTGTAAATTCATCTACTAGAAAGGTCCCGTGTTTTCAACAACTAGAAGCAATGGAGATTCTAAGACTGTTTCTAGTTGAAGTCTAAAAGGATCATCTTTCTGAGTTCTATTAATTTTATAGTAAAAATTAATAGAACTCAGAAAGATGATCCTTTTAGACTTCAACTATAATTCTTCAGCCACCATGGCAATTGGCCAAGGTGTTTGGGTATATTCTGTGAATTGTGTCCCAAAATAACTTCCGTTATCACTGGTCCTGAACTTTGCTAATGCTATGGTCCATAAAAGTAATTTTTCTAAGCTCTGTTATGAAATTTCACCGCAAATATGGTTTTGAACAGCATAGCTCTAATCTAGTTTCACAAATGATAGGATGAATCTTGTCATGCTTCTTTCCATATATTGCTTGCTGTGGTCATCTTGAACATTAAAGGGAGCATACAACCCCCTTGTTGCGCCAGCTCCACTGGCTGCCGGTTTGCTACCAGGCCCAATTCAAAGTGCTGGCTTTGCCCTATAAAGCCCTAAATGGTTCTGGCCCAACTTACCTGTCCGAACGTGTCTCCCCTTACGAACCATTGAGGACCTTAAGATTGTCTGGGGAGGCCCTGCTCTCAGTCCCAGTACGTTTGGTGGGGTCGAGAGACAGGGCCTTCTTAGTGGTGGCCCCTCGGCTTTGGAACACCCTGCCTATGGAGATCAGATCTGCACCCTCCCTCTTAATGTTTTGGAGGCAAGTTAAAACATGGCTCAAACATTATTTGAGAACACAGAAATGCCGGACCACACCAACAACCACCATGTCAGACTACACAGAGAAGCCATTGAAATCCACAAGCATGTGGACAATTTCAACAGAAAGGAAGAGACCATGAAAATGAACAAAATCTGGCTACCAGTATTAAAAAACTCTAAAATTACAACAGCAAAACAGCAGAGAGGAAACAACCAGGCACATCTTAACACATCTCAACAAAAGATTTTCCCAGGCTCGGCCAGGCCTTCAAATGCTAATGAAGGTGGTCAGTTGAAACATTCACACCTAGCTCCAGCAGAGAAGAGCTCCTTGCCACACCCCAGCCATTACACAGATATATAAACCCATTGTCCTAATTCCAACAGACCTCACTACCTCTGAGGATGCTTGCCATAGATGCAGGCGAAACGTCAGGAGAAATGCCTCTAGAACATGGCCCTATAGCCTGAAAAAACCCACAAGAACCCAAAACATGGCTGTTTGAGCAAGCGTTTACAAATGCAGAGTAGCTAATATAGGAAATAAAATTGACTTGACAATGGAACTGGACAATGCTTGCTAATGAAGAGACACTAATGATGTTATTTTTATTGCTTTTGTGGTGCTTTAATGTTTAATGTTTAATGTTTTAATTAATATTATGTTTTATGGATACTGATTTGTTGGAAACTGTCTTGAGTCGCCGATTGGCTGAGAAAGGCGGTATACAAATACAGTAAATCAGTCAATCAATCAATCAATCAATCAATAAACCTCTTGTTTGAGGTCATACTTAGCCTGGCACAGGTATCTTGAACATAAATCTCTGAGTCCATGCTCTGTTTAGCATGGAATCTTGAAATTTACCCTGCCCTCCCTTTTGCAGTAATTCCAACTA
Organism: Anolis sagrei; assembly: GCF_037176765.1. NCBI lineage: Eukaryota > Metazoa > Chordata > Lepidosauria > Squamata > Anolidae > Anolis > Anolis sagrei. The sequence goes on from NC_090021.1 coordinate 155,635,701, forward strand.
CATTTAATTGCCTCCAAAGCCTCATCCATGTCCTGAGCCAATGTACAACCTCTTTTTATAAATATACCTAACACAAATATTAGTGCAAACATATACATGCATTGCAACTGGACATAAATCCAGCTACCAAATGGTGTCATAAGCAGCAGCCAGGGTCCAGTTCATGTGAATCTCAAGCACAGCTTTTTGTTAGGCATGAATGTGTTTGAATTGAGAAATACATTGCAGGGATCAGGCCCGTAGCCAGGATTTCGATTCGGGGGGGGGGGGGGGGGGAGGGCTGAGTTTGTTTCGGCGGGGGGGGGGGGCTGAGTCTGAGTGAAAGAGGGTCTACCCTAGCAAACCTTTTGTATCGTTACCCCAATGCCCCCATGCATATGGGATATACTGAGTATGGTGATCAGATCATGATATGAATAAACATAACAGTTTAAATAATGCATCAATAAGGCCTTTTTCGCAGACCATCATGAGAATTTCGGGGGGGGGGGGGCTGAAGCCCCTTAAGCCCCCCCCCCCCCCGGCTACATGCCTGGCAGGGGGACCTTCCATTGTTTGTCACCAAAATGTTCATCCACAAGGAGAAATAGGAGTTATTGATTTGGTAACTTAAAATTTCCTTTTCCATCTTTCTTGGTTTCCATTCAACACCGAAACAGGTCAAAGATGGAGAAACAGTGTGAGTGAACTGCCTCCCAAATGGATAGAGAATCCTTATATAATATTCAGTATGAATTTTGAACATGGGACTTCAGTCCTCTTGGTTATTACAAACAACAGTAGAGCCATTCACTCAATCAGTCGAAGAACCCTGAACACTATTTAGACTAACAATGTGATTCAGACTATAGCCTTGATTAATACTGCAGTTTATAGACTCATAATTGATCACAAAAGCTCACATATGTGTTTCCCCCCGTTATACAAGTGGTCTTCTTAATGAGTTTACTTGTGGCCAGTGAATTCACCTACATTGTTCTGGTGTTGCATTGAGCCAATCAGTCTTGTTTTAAAAACCCCATAAAGGCAGAAATATCTCATCAGTTATTCCATATGTACCACTCTTGCATCTCAAGATTTTTCACTGTCATATTGGCATGTCTACTGCATTTTTCTGAGAGCAACATTAACTTAACTAGGATTGACAAGGCTATGCACCTCTAACTTCAGGATTCATGGACCTGTTCTTAATTTGCTCATATCTGAATGAAAATTATCTTATATCTATATAAATAAAAATGTAGGATTAACATAACTCAAAAACTACTGGACGAATTGCCGTCAAATTTGGCCACAAGACACCTACTAACCCAAGGAGTGACCATCACTCAAAAATTGATTTTGTCATTTGGGAGTTGTAGTTGCTGGGATTTATAGTTCACCTACAATCAAACAGCATTATGAACTCCACCAATGATGGAATGTAACCAAACGTGGCACACAGGACTCCCATGACTAACAGAAAACACTAGAAGGGCTTGGTGGGCATTGACCTTGAGTTTGGGATTTGTAGTTCATCTCCATCCAGAGAGCACTGTGAACTCAAAAAATGATTGATCTGGACTAAACTTGGCATGAATGTTTCATATGCCCAAATATGAACACAGATGGAGTTTGGAGGAAATAGACCTTGAACTTTGGGAGTTGTAGTTACTGGGATTTATAAATCGCCTACAATCAAAGAGCATTCTGAATCCCACCAATGACAGAATTGGGGCAAATTTCCCACACAGAACCCCCATACTTAAGGCCATCTAGTCCCTTCACCAGGGCAAGAAAACATAATCAATGCCCTCCTGACAAAGAGCCACCCAGCCATAGATGTAGATGGATATATATGATTCACACACACACACAGAGATATAGTATCATAGATTTGAAAGAAACTCCTAAAGAAAGACAATTCTATGTTGCATGTTCCAGAGTAGGCAAACCAGCCAATCTCCACATCAACACTGACAAAGAAACAGCAAGAAATACTGTTTACCCTCAAACATAAAGAAATTACATATATTAGAAACCAACACTTTCTCATTACTTTATTTTCCAGATCACCAGACTGGGCCACAGCAACGCATGGCAGGGGACAGCTAGTTTACTAATATATATTGAGATTAATACTTGTATAACTTCTTGTGCAGTACCAATAATAAACACCATGCTTTTCTGGCAAATTCATTCTTGCTTCTGAATAAGAGATGGAAAAAATGATCATCACAAATACTAAATTCAACCGCCTCTTTTCAGTCAATTCTTTCCAACACAGTGAAATCATGTAGGTAAAATGATCCTAGAAAGCATTTCTCTAAATCCAGTGGCCTATTCCATTTAGAGTTGAACCACTGAACCAATTCAAGAATGGTGAGACGTTACTTAGACACATTATATTGATTCAATGGGATTGCTTTGGTTGGGGCTGGCAATTGAGTTTCAGCTATAATTTCAATGTCACCAATTCAGTAAGTGGCCTTAGGCAAAGTCAGAGCTTGGAAACTTAATTTTTCATTAAAACACTTAGAATTCTCCAGCCAATATGATCAGCAAAAACTTTCCTTTTCTCACAGACAGTTCCCAATTTAACCAACAGAAGACAGATATATTGTTGAAGGCTTTCATGGCTGGAATCCATGGGTTGTTGTAGGTTTTTCCGGGCTATATGGCCATGTTCTGGAGGCAATTTTTCTCCTGATGTTTTGCCTGCATCTAGGATGCTTGCCATAGATGCAGGCGAAACGTCAGGAGAAAAATTGCCTCCAGAACATGGCCATATAGCCCGGAAAAACCTACAACAACCAAGAAGACAGATACATCTTGCACAAGTGTGAGAATTATAAGTTGTGAACATCATCAGACAAAAAAAAATGCATAATATTCTAAATTCAGACATACTCTCTTAAATTATTACCTCCAAAAACTTGCATACTTGAAATAAATAAAGAAGTGGGGGAGAAAAAAACTTACCTTTGAAAGAAGAAAGGAAAGCTTCTTTAACACTGGTTGGGGAACAGATTGTTTCTATCATGGATCTGCCCACAGTTTTCTCCAATTACTCCACTTTTTGGATTCATCTCTGCAAATATGAAAACATTCCCATCAGAAACTTGGAGAAAGTACAACTCTTCTTGGTGACTCAATTAAGATTTGATTTGTATTATCAGTTGCCAGACCTGATTTTCTGAAAAATTATTTCAATCTGTTCTACTTTCATGGGTGTCTTTCTGTTTCTCCTCTTTGGTTTCAGTTGAGTGGCACATAACCGCTATATTCAATGCCAAGTTGGTGAATGGAAAAAACATCCTTGATTCTGGATGAGCATGCTAACCTGGCTTTTATTAAGAAAACCTGGCTGGATGAATCTGGAGTGGGGGTAGGGTGTCCAACTTCTCCCTGCTTTGTCTACCTGGTGGTCAGGGGAGCTTTTGCACTATTAAAACTTATGTGCCAGCTGCGCCCGTACCTTGGGAAGTCTGACTTGGCCACGGTGGTCCACGCTTTGGTTACATCCCGTTTAGATTACTGCAACTCTCTCTATGTGGGGTTGCCTATGAAGACTGCCCGGAAGCTCCAACTAGTCCAACGAGCGGCAGCCAGAATACTAACACTAGCGGGGTACAGGGAGCATACTACTCCTGTGTTGCGCCAGCTCCACTGGCTGCCAATTAGCTTCCACACACAATTCAAAGTGCTGGTGTTAACCTATAAAGCCCTAAACGACTCCGGCCCAGTTTACCTGTCCGAACGGATTCTCCCCTATGAACCATCTAGATTGTTAAGGTCATGTGGAGGGGCCCTGCTCTCGGTCCCACCAGCCTCACAAGTGCATCTGGTGGGGACAAGGGACAGGGCCTTCTTGGTGGTGGCCCCTCGGCTCTGGAACTCTCTCCCACTGGAGATCAGAACTGCCCCTTCCATCTTGACATTCAGAAAACAGGTGAAAACTTGGCTATGGAGATTGGCTTTCGACGAGTGAGTCAAGTGTGATAGGGATGGATGACGACAAATGACGAACAATTTTATTGTGATGACTGACCATTGTAATTATGTGATTGCATTTTGCTATTTTAATGTTTTAGTTTAATATGTAATATGATGTTTTTAATGACTGTTTGTGATATTACTGTTGGAAACTGTCCCGAGTCCCTCGACAGAGGAGAGAAGATCGGTATACAAAATTGCTAAATAAATAAATAAATTTCTGTATAGCAGCAGGCAAGGCCCAGGAGGTGGAGTCTATTTTTTTCTACCAGGTGCCATCTGAGAGTGGCCGGGACAGAATAGGGATACTATTGATGTCCCAGCCACCCTGCTGCTCAATAGTTTCCCATTCAAAGTTCACTAAATGGTCTCAAAAGTGATAATGTAATGGAGGATGTCAACTTCCAGGCTGATACTGCTCAGTCAGGAGTAGTTCGGGACTTCACATCCACCATGACAACCATGAGTCTGGGCCAAGTACTATCTGGTGCAACCCATGCTGCAGGACACACTCTCGACCTGGTTCTCTGTTCTTTGTAGAATGATGGTAAACTGGGTGTGGAGGAACTTTTTGTAGTTCTGTGTTGTCGACTGAACAGTACCTGGTGAGACTGAAATCCCTCTGCAGGGATGAAGAGCTGATTATGAATGGTCCAGGAACAGTTGTCTGGATTCATTCTGACTTGGATGATGTAGTGAAGAGAGGTCCAGTGAATGTAATCTTGGCACCTACATGTCCTGTTATTTATTTATTTATTTATTTATTTCGCGTACTTCTACCCCGCCCTTCTCAACCCCCAAAGGGGAACTCAGGGCGGCTTACAAAAGGCACAATTCAATGCCAACACAAACAATAAACAGCAATTAAAACAATTAAAACAATCAATTATACATCATAACCAATAAAACCCATCTAGTGCTCAACGTTTGCCAGCTCAGAGTCCGTAAATTCATTCCACATTGTCAAATCCTCTCAATTCTAGTCGTCAATTGTCCTTTGTCTATCTGCCAGATTACCCAAAAGCCTGGTCCCATATCCATGTTTTTAATTTCCTTCTAAAAGAGAGGAGGGATGTCGATGACCTAATTTCCCCAGGGAGTGAATTCCACAGGTGAGGGGCCACCACCGAGAAGGCCCTGCTCCTTGTCCGCAGCAACCTGTGATAGAGGTGGGGCCGAGAGTAGGGTATGTTTTATTGGATATGTTCTTATTTGCTTTATTGGATATGTTCTTATTTGTGAAGCCTGAGGATGTCAACAGGATGCTTTGAGAGAATACATCTGTACTGGATGGTGTCATTAATTGACTGGATGAGGGCAAACAAATTATAACTTAATCTAAATACAACAAAACTGCTCCTGGTAATTTAAAATGCAGAGAAGGGGATAAGGACTCTTCCTGTGCTCTTAATAGAGAACTCCGAGTTCTTTCATACGCCCCTCATGTCATGTCTGTCCGAGTACAGTACAACTTACATATTCATGGAAAATGCGAACCTGTGGATAATAGCAAATCCTGTTGAAATTAAGGATTTCAGGTCTATGAATACTACAGAGCAAGTACAGGCAAACTTCAGCCTTCCAGCTCTTAGTTGTGGGAGCTGAAGTCTAAAACACCCAGAGGGCCAAAGTTTGCCTGCTATAGAGACATGCTGGAAAATGGCTCAAGAGGACATCTTTTGCTAGACATGGATACATGAAACAAATATGAACACTGGTCCCATAGATATAGTTGCCATACTATATTCTAACACAACTCCTGCCATTCTTTCCCACATCCCTTTTCATATTTGACTTGAAACCTACCCCTTCCCCTCCCCACATAAGTTTTCAGCTTCTTCCACTGTGCAGGTACAACTGCATCAGGAGCTCCAATTTTGTTTGCTTTGCATTTAATGTTTGTTATAGTCCTAAGTTTCAGGGACTCTGCAGATAGGTGGCTTCTTTTGGCTGCATTCATAGGGCAAGCCACCTGTCAATTATAGTTAGGTTCCCTGGTCCTGCCCCCTTTTTGGGTTTTAGAGGGAATAGGAGCCATTTTGAGTTCAGCCCACACAGAGAAACCTTTCATGCAGGACATAATACCAAGAGCTCCTGTAGAAAGCTTCGTCTTCTACAGCTTGGCCGGGGAGAAAGGTCCCATAGCTTGGCCGAGGATTATACAGCCTTACAGCTCCTTCGCTGAGGGACTTCAGTCAGCCATCACCAAAGCCTGAATTCCTTCTTTTTTCCCCTGGAAGTCTACAAAGCTCTGCTTGGTAAGGGTCACTCGCGGAAGCCAGAAGCAGTTGGTACCGGGTGCAGGGGCTCCACGCCAACAGAGGCAAAGACAGACTGCCCAGATTAGAAGTTAAGGATTTCCCCATTAGTTACAGTTATGAAGATAGTGCCTGTTCCCTGTGGACAAGATTGAGAGAGAGCCAATAGACTGTTAAGAAAGCCTTAAAGTACCTGTTTGTTTTCATTAATAAAGAACTTTGTTGAACTTTTGAGCAATCTAGAGACTCTGTTTTAAGGAAATCCAAAGGCCTTTAATCTGAGGGAGCCCCGGCATCCTGTTGGGCACACAGAATCTAGGTCCTGTCTACAGTCTTATGCACAGGCCCAGCATGCGGCCACATCCACTCTTCTCTCCTTTCTGCTAGGAAATCCTTAGCCAACTGGAACTCTGATGCCAACGGGCAAATGGGTGCTACTTGAGAGTACCACAGCTGAGAAAAGCTGGTGTTGAATTCAGACTGAGGGAGCAGGAGGGTTTGGGACTTTTGATTTTTGACTGTAGCCATGCAACTCCTGTTAACACCCACTTCCAGCATTCGTATAATGTAGCCAACACCACGGTTTTTGTTGATGGAAATGTCCTCTGACTTCACCAGGCAACAAGCATTGTAGTGTTCAATACAGAGGAACTGTTTTGCTTTTCGAAATGTATATATGATTACGCTTGATCAAAATATAGCCTGGGAAAAGCTGGGCAGATAAGCAGCTGTAAAGGAAACAGGAACTAGGAAGGCACACAGTCGATGGTGGCTCTCAGAAAACTGCAGATCTGAGGCCTCCCAGTGTCCTTACTTCGAAGTGCAAACTTCCTTAGCCGTCAGCAATCAATCAAGCAGTTTATGGAGCTGCAATATTTACACTCTAATTAAAAAATCATAAAGCCAGACCCCTTCAGTTTGTAAAAAGAGGAACTCAGGATCTGCTACTGAAACATGGTGTTAATCAGTAACTCCTAATGATCTGCTCCAAGGCCTTAGAGGTTATACGCTTATTCAGCCACACACAGCAAACAAGATAATGAGCCGAAAGGAAGATAAGTGCAATGGAATAGGCTGCAAGGAACACACTGCTCGGCTCATGTCACGCTCAGCTCCCTTGCTCTGCATTTTGTTCTTTTACCCAGCCAGATTTCCAGGTTGGAGCTGTGATGGCGACATATTTCAGGGAATGTTCTTGGGGGTCGTTTCAGTGTGCTGAGCTCCCAAAGAAGCCAAATGTCATGGGGAAAGAGAAACATCTGTGCTCACCTCTGCCTGGTCAGAGCTCCAGCTCCATTCACGTTTAAGAAAAACGAGCCCAGCGAGTCAATTTCTGCACACCAAGTCTTTCTGAACTCATCTGGGGAGCCAATGATCTCTGAATCTACGGTGCTTTTCTGCTTAGATAGCCAAAAGAGAGACTGTCTATGAAGCAATGGGGAAAAGCTTGGCTATATATCAATGGTAATAAAAATTAGGGAACAGTATGCTAGCCATAATTAGGACTTCGCATTTTAGATTTAAAGCAACATTTATCATTTCTTCCTGCCCTAATGCACAACAGTGGGAGCAAATGCCAGGGCTTTATGTGCTCTTTCTGTTCCATTCCACGCCTCATCCATGTACAAACTATGGAATATTTTATTTCTTTCCGCATGAAACTCAGAATTGGGTAAACTTGTTATTGTATATTTGTGTATACTTTCAGAAAGCTGGGGAAGAACAAAAAGTAGAAAGGGAGAAATAAATAAATCTGAGTTTGATGACCATTTACCAAGTGGAAACAAAGGTCAGAGTACATGGAACCACTGGATTATTTGCTGTTTTTGCCACTCTTCCATATAATGGGGAAATATCTTAAAATCCACCTAACAGATTGTGAGTATAGAGATGTGTGATAAAATTATCACCTATTCATTCAGTGAAATAGAAGTGGGAAAAAACAGTATGTAGTGAAACAACTGTGGGGCTGCTTGTCAAGGTGAGATGAAAGGAGGTATTTCAGAACCACCACCCCTCCATTTCAGTAGGGTCTGCTTTTGGGGATTTCTGTAAACTGAAACAAAGCTGTTTCTGCATTATTCCCTCTTCATGACAAAAGAAAACAATGAAAAACAGAGTGTTCCATGTGGCCAAAAATAATACACAAAGGATTGGAAATGCACACTGCCCTAACAGCAAAGTGAGCTCAATAGGGGGAAATGTGTGGCCAGCGACAGCTATTTACCATGATATTTATGAGGCAGGATCAATGTAGACCTGGGAAATGCAGTGCCAAACAGTAAAAACAGGTTCTCAGTGAAAGCTGGACCAATATCATCAGTGTCCATATAATTTCCTTAAAAATGCCAGCTTGCACTGGCCATGTCATAAATCTGGGTACGGGTTTGTTCTTCTCCGTTTCTCCCATTGCAATTTATGAAAATAAAAATAGGTTAAATATAATTAATTTCCAAAAATGTACTTTCAGATTCTTGTTGGGTCAAGGATGAGATAAGGAAAGAACAATGGGAAGAAATATGGAATAAGAAATTAAAATATACGAAAGCGATGGAACTTAAAGAAAATTGGTTTAAGATAGCATATAGGTGGTATATAACCCCACATAAGATAGGGAAATTCAACAAAACTACGAATACAAAATGCTGGAAATGCAGAAAACATGAAGGGACATATTACCACCTATGGTGGACATGCCCAAAAGCAATAACCTATTGGAAAAGTATACAAAAATCATTACAAAAAATCTTAAAGATAAATATACCCCTGAAACCAGAAACATTTCTACTAGGGATTCATGACATAAAAATGGAGAAGAATAAGGACAAAATTCTATTTCTCTTAACAACCGCGGCCAGAATAATATATGCAAAGCATTGGAAGGAAAAAGAACCTCCGGGAGAAGAAGAATGGCTAACAAAGATCCTGGATATAAGAAATATGGACAAATTAACTTACATACTTTCAAAAAAAAGGGGCACTCCATCAGTAGAAAATGACTGGAAACAAGTAACAACATACTTGATAGAAGAAAAAAATATGAAAATAATCACACGAAAAAGTGGTAAGCAAAACAAAAGGGGGAGAGCAGAAGAGAGAAGAGAGAGGAGTAGTTTAGAAGAAAGAAGGAACGAAGGAAGAGGAAGAACCTCCAGAAGATACCGGGAAGTCAACATCAGATATACACCTATCACATACCCTCTTTTCCCCCACAGTGACCTCCCTAATTTCCTTTTCTACACCTGGCACACCCCTTATTCCAAACAACTACCAAAAGCATCTCCCCCACTCTACCCCCTCTATACTATCATTCCCCCTCTACCCCCACCTCTTGTCCCCCCCCCCTTCTTATACCTATGCGACCAGATACTGTATATTTTTAATTAAAACTAATAAAGATTATTTTAAACAAGGATGAGGCTGGCATCCTTAATTTGCCACAACACATCACTTTCTTCCTACTTTTGTTCAAGCACCAGTAGCAGACGATCAGTTCTTTCTTCGATAGAGCTACAAGCTGGGTAGATGCAGGGAATGCCGTGGATGTAGCGTACCTGGATTTCAGTAAGGCCTTCGACAAGGTCCCCCATGACCTTCTGGCAAGGAAACTAGTCCAATGTGGGCTAGGCAAAACTACGGTGAGGTGGATCTGTAATTGGTTAAGTGGACGAACACAGAGAGTGCTCACTAATGCTTCCTCTTCATCTTGGAAAGAAGTGACAAGTGGAGTGCCGCAGGGTTCCGTCCTGGGCCCGGTCCTGTTCAACATCTTTATTAATGACTTAGATGAAGGGCTAGAAGGCATGATCATCAAGTTTGCAGACGACACCAAATTGGGAGGGATAGCCAATAGTCCAGAGGACAGGAGCAGAATTCAAAACGATCTTGACAGATTAGAGAGATGGGCCAAAACTAACAAAATGAAGTTCAACAGCGACAAATGCAAGATACTCCACTTTGGCAGAAAAAACGAAATGCAAAGATACAGAATGGGTGACGCCTGGCTCGAGAGCAGTACGTGTGAAAAAGATCTTGGAGTCCTCGTGGACAACAAGTTAAACATGAGCCAACAATGTGACGTGGCGGCAAAAAAAGCCAATGGGATTTTGGCCTGCATCAATAGGAGCATAGTGTCTAGATCTAAGGAAGTAATGCTACCCCTCTATTCTGCTTTGGTTAGACCACACCTGGAATATTGTGTCCAATTCTGGGCGCCACAATTCAAGAGAGATATTGACAAGCTGGAATGTGTCCAGAGGAGGGCGACTAAAATGATCAAGGGTCTGGAGAACAAGCCCTATGAGGAGCGGCTTAGGGAACTGGGCATGTTTAGCCTGAAGAAGAGAAGGCTGAGAGGAGATATGATAGCCATGTATAAATATGTGAGAGGAAGCCACAGGGAGGAGGGAGCAAGCTTGTTTTCTGCTTCCTTGGAGACTAGGACACGGAACAATGGCTTCAAACTACAAGAGAGGAGATTCCATCTGAACATTAGGAAGAACTTCCTGACTGTGAGAGCCGTTCAGCAGTGGAACTCTCTGCCCCGGAGTGTGGTGGAGGCTCCTTCTTTGGAAGCTTTTAAACAGAGGCTGGATGGCCATTTGTCAGGGGTGATTTGAATGCAATATTCCTGCTTCTTGGCAGGGGGTTGGACTGGATGGCCCATGAGGTCTCTTCCAACTCTTTGATTCTATGATTCTATGATTCTATGATTCTATGAATTTGAGTGTTGGTTTTCTCCACTGCAACAAGGAGTCTTCCAGTAACAGATCCGCTAGCCCACATCCCCTGGAATATCCACATGGTTGGCATTGGACTGAAGCATTAATTATAATAATTGCATTTGTAATAAAACCCATAAATTTAATAACAGCAGCAATGGCTGCGTTATTGAAAGTAAACAGGAAAATAAATATATGCAATGTATGATAACAATAATGAGTAAAAAGCATTATATTTAGTGGCAATAATGATGATTCATTGTTTAATCATAAAGGAGGAGAAAGAAAAGGAGGCTTTTGGTACAGTATGTGCAGGAGGCACTGTACTTTTTGCTTGCTATGGCTGCTAAATGTAAGATGGCAAAAACACAGAAAATTAAAATATTACATCGATGTGGAATTCAATGCTAATTATTTATTTAGTGTGCTTCATTAGTTGATTTTTAATAAAATAAAATTTTAGTTTTTTTCTCTAATGAAATTGGTTCTTTTATATCAAATCATGAGCTAGATACAATTGTTAGTCCCAACTAGAATAAGCCCATTATATCAATACTTGTATTGCCTTACCAAATCCACACTGATTAAATATGTTTTGTCTCATTGAAGGCTGCCGTTTGATTTAGTTCAAAGTTATATCATCATGTAAGTATTGTAATTAAATAACTTATAAAAATAATTGTTTAATTATTTAAATTGTTAATAATAATAATCTATCTATATATATAAGAACTTTAAGGTCGTAATTAGGCAGTCAAAAACGGCTAAACCACCGGACGAAATCTCACCACATTTGCCCTGCTAATACCTCTTCCCCCAAGGTATGACCAACAACCCTCAAAACACCAATACGCAACAACACAAACGCACAATACCCGAAAAACACGGAGCATGCGCAGAGGCCTCGGGAGGAAAACGATGAGGAAGGACTCCATTTCCCAGCTTCCCCCACGCCCAAATCTCCCTCCGCATGTGCACTGCCGCGGGAGGAATACGATGAGGAAGGACTCCATTTCCCAGCTTCCCCACGCCCAAATCTCCCTCCGCATTCGCACCTCCATCTGCCTGCCTCCCTCTACACGAGCTCAGCCTGAGAAAGCCCACCAGACCGATGTAAGCACTCACGCTCGGGGAGGGCATGGGAGCTGCGGGGGGCCACCGAGGGCAACTAAAACGACACGAAACGGGAGGGAGAGAAAGAGGGAAAGAAGGAGGGAAGGAGAGAAAGAAGGAAAGAAAGAAAGATAGAGAAGAAAGGAGGGAGAGAAAGAGGGAAAGAAGGAGGGAAGGAAAGAAAGAAAGCAGGGTAGAGAAGGAAGGAAGGGGAGAGGAGGGAAAGAAGGAGGGAAGGAAAGAAAGAAAGCAGGGTAGAGAAGGAAGGAAGGGGAGAGGAGGGAAAGAAGGAGAGAAGGAAAGAAAGAAAGGTAGAGAAGGAAGGAAAGAGAGAAGGAAATAAAAAAGTGAAAGAAGGAAGGAGAGAAGAAACGAAAGAGGGAAGGAAGGAAGGAAAGAGACAAGGAAGGATGAAACCAAACAGCAAAGGAAGCGATAAAAGAAACAGGTAGAGAAGGAAGAAAGAAGAAGAGAAAGAAAAAGAGGGAAAGAAGGAAAGAGGGAGGGAAGGAAGGAGAGAGAAAAAGAAGGAGGAGAAAGAGGAAAGGAAGGTTTGCCACAGCAACACGTGGCGGGTACAGCTAGTATAAATTAAAATGTAATGTTCATTTGTGGGATTAACATAACTCAAAAACCAGTGTATAGTTTAGGGAATGGCAAGAATAAAATTTACCCATCCTCCCTCCTTTGTGTCCAAATGGTTACGGTGGAAGCAGGGAGCATCACTGAGCTTTCCAGGAATTCCCACATGAAAATATAATAATTATGAATACAAGCAGATAAACAGGATTGCCATCTCACTTGATATATACTGCCTTAACCCATCTCTATGCAGGGAGAGAAAAATTAAGTTGCTTGTTTACCAATTTCAGGATTGTTGATTTTCTGAAATTTCAGAATCATTGGCTTTCATGGTCACAGAAATGACCATGCGTTGTCTGATGGACTTTGTGAGTAGTCATTTCTTAAGTGTTCCGAAAAACAGAGAAAATAGTGTGTGATGAAGTCCTATGTTGAAATCATAGGCATGGTTTCTTTTTCTTATTATCTATCTGCTACAAACCAGCAAAAAATATGACTAAATGCAGCCCATCAACCGTAGAAGGTTCCCTGTTGGACTTTAAAAATAAATGAAGACATTGTCAGTAACTTCAAAAGCAGACTAGCAAACTCGTTTTATGGCCAGTGCAATTCTAGAGACCTAATGGAACAAAAATCATCCAAATACTTCTTCCTTCCTTACTATTAATAACATTATTGATTTTTGCAAGAAAAGGAAATATGCAAAAATTCAATGATAGAACCACTTCCAGAAATATATAAATATAATGTGTTAGCAAATTAAAGGAATGGATCAACGCTTCCCCACTTCCCCCTTAGTCATGATGTTTTTAGAGAATCTATAAATAGAAAATTTACCACCGTGTGGTCCTCAATTACCAGCAGAGGTTAAACCTTAGGATGTATAAACTGAATTTGTACATACTTTGATTGCCACTGACTTTCCCCCTTTCTGAGTCTAAATATAAATTATAAGCTCCTTAAGATATGGTCCTAGTGATTTGTCTATAGCTTTCTCTAAAATCTTATGTTGTAGAGCAGTGACTTAGGACCTGAACAGACAAGCAGGGGAAAAGTGGGCCATCTTCCTTCATTCCCTACTGTCTTTCCCCATCTTCGGAGATGGCCAGGCATCCCACATCCTTTCCCTGTCTTCTGCCCAACTGTTTTAAGCAGTTTTGAGTCATGCAACATCTGACTCCTTAATATGGCTTTAGGGAGCCGTTTCCAAGAGCTGCAAAGCCCAACAAAGTCATACTGGAATGCCCTTACATCTGTGGGACTCCCATGTGGCTCCAATACCACAACATATGGAAATGGAGCCCTAAAGCCACCTGATGAGGTCCTTAGATTTGGCTACTTCCTTCTGAAGCATCCCTAAATTGACTTCCTGCTTCAAATATTACTTCTGAAAAAACAGCAACAGCAATATTATTTATTTATTTATTTATTTATTTATTTATTTATTTATTTATTTAAAACACTTTTACCCCACCCTGGTGGCCCAATCTGGTGATCTGGAAAATAAAATAAAGAGAAAGTGTTGGTTTCTAGTATATGTAATGTGTTTATGCTTGTGGGTGAACAGTATTTCTTGCTATTTCTTTGCCAGTGTTGATGTGGAGATTGCCTGCTTTGCCTCCTCTGGAACATGCAACATATCATTATCCTTCTTTATTTCCATGTTTTCCTCTGCTGCTTCTTCCTTTCTCCCAAACTCTTTAGGGGTCCCTTTCAGATCTTTGATACTGCATCTGTGATATACATATGTGTGTGTGAATGGCTGGATGGCCCTTTGTCAGGAGGGCTTTGATTATGTTTTCTTGCCCTGGTGAAGGGAGTTGGACTGGGAAGTCAAGACCCCTGGGAGGGGGGTCACCAGGAGGGTGTCAGAAGGGTCACCAAAGACCACCAGAAAACACAGTATTTTCTGTTGGTCATGGGGGTTCTGTGTGGGATGTTTGGCACAATTCCATCGTTGGTGAGGTTCGAAATGCTCTTTGATTGTAGGTGAACTATAAATCCCAGCAACCACAATTCCAAAATCACAATGACAAAATCATAATTTTTTGAGTGATGGTTGCTCCTTGTGTTGTGAGATGTTTTGTTGCCAAATATGGTGTGATTTCGTTCATTGGTTCTTTTGTTTTTAAGGTACTCATTATGCACAGAGCATTTTATATATATAGATATGTGTCCATATCTCTTATAAGAGGTTGGTTTAACTGCCAGTTTGCTAACAAAACTGGATTACTCTGTTGCGAAATGATGCATGACTAAAAAGTGTGTCACCAACATAAAATGTTTGGGAAGCTCTGCTCTGCAGGATCAAAGCATCCTATTGATGGAAGCTGCAGGATTTAGCTGGATCCAACACTATCCCATTGCCTACCTATCAATGACTTTTATGTCAAATGATCGTAGGTGACCATAGCATTTGAAATTGAGAAAAATCACATTTGTATAAATGCACATACACATACAGGGAAGGGGAATGTATGTATTGTACAGTTTTCCAGGACTTGACTTTAACCTAACGTAGCTCCTTTTTAAAGACCTTTTCATAAGTTAGCTTTTTTGTTGGTAACAAAGATATGAGACAGCTGCGTTTCAAAAGTAACCTACTGAGTGGGAATGAAGTGATTCTGTTGCTACAACGCTGAAGTTCTGTAGTCTTAAAAAGAACACTTTTTGGTAATATTTTAGGCATCTTATGATCTGACCCCTGAAACCCATCTTCAAATCCAGCCAGCCACACTAATTTTAAGGCCATTTATGATTGTGGAAACTGTACATGATCAAAAATGTGAATGAGAAATAGTTATAAGGTAGTAAGACTAACTAGTGGCATTGCAACAGGTTGCCAGCCGTGGTTTTGCTTATGTGGTCAAGAATATGGTTATGTATTTCTGGGTCTGTATATCGATAAAGCCCTACAGGCACATGTCTTGGGGATTTTGAATCTGCTGTCATGGGCCCATTCTTCTAACCATCTTTCTTCACACATGCCATCTGAAAAAAGCTGGTATGTTTCCCTAGAAAAAACTGTATTGTTGACTTCTTTCTGGTTGAAGTGAAACTGGTTTTTACTTCCACCACCACTTTTGCATAAATTTCATATTTCTCTACCTTCCTTAGGTGACATGTTTGCATTTGTGTGTGTGTGTATGTGTGTGTGTGTGTGTGCATGGAGTGAATTAAAGATTTATTGAGAACAGAGGAAATATGCAGTACTATAGTGTTTAACCTAAGGAACTTTTCTTACTGCCTTATTCCTTTTATTTTTCTTAGATGTTGTACTTTAATTAAGAGAATGACATATATTGTGATGGGTGATCAATGGGGAAAGTTTTCGCCTGAGACATAATCAAAGTAATGTTCATTTACATCAAGGTTTTATTCCCCTTTCTGTAGAACACATATATTTGTGATGTCTGTTTAGACGGGCACAGCTGAATACGATGCTGACTTTGAAGAGTTCACAATGATCTAGTGAAAAAAGGGTAGTGTTTGTAAATTTTGCTCACAAAATTATTCCAACCCAGGAGACAATTCTCCAGTTCTTGTAAGGACATCTGTGAAGCCATAGAAAACCAGGATATATAAAGTATGACCCTCTAGTTCTTGTTATATTTCATCTCTTGTCAGCTCTCACCATCACATCCAACAGAAAGGAATGCTGGGAACTGAATCTCAACATCATGTGGAAATCTTCCCTCACTTGTTATAGAACACTGTGGT